>NW_024424786.1:46565480-46566917 GCF_017311325.1 Ursus maritimus
AACGGCTGGGGCCAAGGTGCGCAGTTTCTGGATCCCCCCTGCTCAGACGGAGCCCCTGAAGTGGGCTGTATCTGCCTACTGGCTGGGTCCCCCCTCCGCCCACACCCCAAGGGCACCTGACCTGCTCTGTCATTGCATGGGGGATGGGCGGCGGTGCTCGCTCAGGGACAAGGTGGCCCCGAGCTTGACAGGGGCACCCATGGAGTGGGAAGTGGGGCACACGTCCCCTGAGCCCCACTGGGGGGCTGCCCAAGCTGTTTCCTTGGAGGAGCGGTGGGTCCTCGTCGGGCTGCACCAGCTCTGACCCGTCTTGGGCACCCTTCCTGGACCCCCCATGGCAGCCCCACCAGGCATCACCTGCTCAGGCCCTTGAGACCCCGGGGTGGGCACTGGGCAGGCCAGGGTGCTGGGCCCAGAGCAAGGCTCTTAGGGACCCAGGTCATCAATGTGTTTTCCCAAGCTGTTGGGCACTGCTGGTATTTTCAGTCTTGTCCAAGGGATCTCTCCCCACGTCCACCTCTTCCCCTCCAGGGTCCTCAGTCTCTGGGGTACAGCGAGGAGGCCCAGCGTCCCCTCCCCTCCCCACCATCACCTCCAGCGTGGCCCTGGCAGCGTGGCCCTGTGGAGCTCCTGCCTCCCAGCCCCCCTCCCGCTGTCCATTGGCTGGCCTATCGCCTTTTCCCCTGACCCCTCCTCACTCCCCACCTGCCCTGAGCCCAGCCCCCCAACTGGTCTCCCACTCCTTCCATCACCCCCTCTGTCCATCCTCAACCACCCGCGGGGGTCTGAAGGACAAGACGGGGCTGGACCACCTCTTCCCGGACCCCCCACGGCCCCCTCACTCAGGCCCCCCAAGACTACAGCCTGGTCCTCGCTGACCTTTGTGCCCCATTCGACCACCTGGCCACCTTAGTCCTGGCCACCTCGGACACGCCCACAGCCTGCACAGCCTAGGACGCCCTGCCCCCACCCGCAGGCCCAGAATCCCCCCAGCTCAACCTCTTGCCCTCTTCTGCCTATTCCCCTGCGGCCTTCTTCCGAGGAATCTGTGTGCTCTGCCTGCCCACCATTGCCCCGCTCAGCGGGGCCCGGGTGCAGGAGGCTCCCCCTCAGGGCCCCGGCCCCCCGGCCAGTGGGGGGCTGCCGTGTCCAGCATGCTCCCTGGCTCTGACCTCCCTGCGCTCCGTCACGGTGGACCGGACGTTTGAGGGCCTCTGATGCAATGCATTTGCCAACTTCCTCCCAGACCTCACCGCGGCGGCTCCGCCTGGGGCCACGCAGGGCAGCCGAGTCGGGCTCACACTCCCCTCCGCTCCCTCTTCCGGTCCTGCTCCGTGTCCCACCTGTCTCCTGTCCAGGGCGCGGCCGTCCCCCCAGGACAGTTGTTCACAGCGCGGTTCTGACGCTGCAGACGTTTCCAGGGGGGCGGAGGTTCAC
>NW_024424786.1:46566929-46585335 GCF_017311325.1 Ursus maritimus
TGGCTGTCCCTGGTTCTGCTTCTGCTGACTCCACGGGGGTTTGTCTGGGAAGTGGACACTTCGCCTGCTGCCTCCTATCCGTGTGTGTCACTGGGACGAGGGGCGCCCAGGTCTTGCACAGGGGCTGGCCCGCCGCCGGCAAGCCGTGGCCCTCAATACCTTGCTCACCTGGAAGGGGACACCCCGAGGGCAGCACCCGTGTGGCCCCCCGCTGCCCTCCTGCCTCAGCCCCAAGCCCAGAAGTCCTCACTCTGTCCCCAAAATCATCCTTCTTTGGTCTCTGCTCCCAAAGTTTAGCTGGCCGCCCCAGAGGCCTCTGTGTCCAGCACCCAAGCCCCCTGGGCTCTCTGCGAAGCCAACCCGGCACCCAGGGCCCAGGTCTGTGGCCAAAGGGGCAGAGTTGCAGCCCCCACGCTCCCAGGATCCGGGCCTCGGGGCTCTGGCTCTGGAGGCAGCTATAAGCTGCCCACATGGCCGTAGGCTCCCTGGCATCCCATGGCCATCTCTGGGAGCACCTGGCATCCCTTTCTCCGGGCAGAAGCTCCCCACCACCTGGACTCTCCAAGCGTGAAGGTGGGACCCCCCTTCCCTGTCAGAGCCACGAGCTTCTCACCCGGCCCTCAAGGGCTCTGCAGGCCAGACCGACAGGCTGCAGGAGCTGGGTCTCAAGCTGCCCGAGACAGCCCAGGCCCACTGGGGCCACTTCTGGTCACTTATCTCCACCCCAGAGATGACAACTCATCCCCCACACTGTCCTGGAGTCCAAGAGAGGTGGTGGCCCCAGGCTGACGCCTTGGTGGCCACGCCCGGCTTGTAGCTTTTTCCAGAAACAACTTGCATAATCCGGCCGGGGGCTGCGCGCTGGAGCTGGCAGGCAGGGACCCGCTCTTGCTCTCCGGTTACTTCCTGCCGCCAGCCCCAGATCCAGGCAGAGGGCCGTGCTGTCCCCGGGGGGTGGGGGATTAGTCACTGCACCCTGTGCCCCAAGGAAGAGGCGGCTCCTTCTGACACCCGATCCACTCAGGGGGGTCAGCGGCACTGACGTGGGTGCTGCCCACAGCCATGGGGTCAGCCGGTCAGTGGAACAGCAGCGCCCAAACCAGAGGCCCAGGGACGTGCTGCTCCCAAGGAGGGTGTCCTGTGCAGCTAGCGGCCTGTTCCCCACCCCCGCGTGGCCGTCCACCTCACACTCAGGCCGTGTTCTTGAGCCCAAGGGGTCATGGGGTCCTGGCCAAGGGAACCCCTCCACCACTGGCTGGTCACTGATAGGAGGGGTCCAGCTCTGAGGTCGGTCCCCCTTGCCGTGTGGCTGCAGCCACAGCTGGGCGGGCAGGCCTGGGGACTGGACCCACCCAGGTGGGTGCGCTACGGAAACTGTAAAGGGTGGTCCCCCCCCCCCCCGCCCCTGGGGCTGCCCTGGCCAGGTCTTTGGAGCAAGGCGACCCCTGTCCACACTCCCGGGGCTGTTGCAGGGCTCGGTCCAGCCTGAGGCCAGCGTGTTGCGGGGGGCGGGGGGGGGGGCGGTGGTCTGGGGGCTCCCCTGGGACCTCCAAGGAAGGAGTTGAGGAACGTGGAGGTTCTCAGGGCAGAGCTGGGGTCACAGGGAGGATGAGGGGAGGGGAAGGATTTGGTCTGCGGTGGGCCTTTGCACACATGAGTGCACACAGACACACACACCTCCACACTCATGCATGCACACCGAACCCGGCGTCTGTGTGATGAGGGGTCTGACGCTTTGTGGGAGAGAAGACGGAGCCCTCTTCTAGAACGCTTCACCCCGCAAGGCCTGCTGGTGTCCGATGTGGCCAGCTGGGTGGATAGGCAGGGCCATACAGGACTCCCTCCCTCCCTCCCTCCCTCTATTCTGTGAACGGATAGGTGCTGTCCCCCAGCAGCTGAAGGCAGCAGGCACCCCTACGCGGACCTCCCTGGCCTGCCCAGTCCTGGGTGCCGGCCGAGGACATGGTGTGAGCCCTCTGGCACCCAGTCTGTCCCCACCCCATTCCTGGGTTTCACGGATAAGCTGAAAAACCACACAGAGTCCACACGTTGCAAAATGCTCCCAATGTATTTATGAATCCAGTTGGTCATTTCCTGAGGCTCAGGGCCGAGGTAGGGGTGAGGCTGTGCCTCCTGGTGGCCAGCCAAACATCGGGCACCAAGTCCAAGTGACCGTCGTTGATAAGACCCCACGTGATGCTCAAGTCCTGGGAACGCAGGCTGGACCCGTGGCCCGAGGAGCCCTCCCACCCCAGCCTGGTCCCGAGTGGGGCTGCAGGATTGTTGGCCGCCACACATGCAAGGGCCAGCTGGACCCCGGGGAGGGACGAGGTGGGCGGGCAGGGCGTCCTGGCCTCAGGTCCCCGGAGCCGACGCCGCAGGGAATAGGTTGCTCTTATTGGTGTATCGCGGAGGACGGTGGCCGGGAGCCCCGAGGACGGGTGCCGGTCAGTCTGCTGGGGGGGCCTGTGGCCCTGGACCCCATCCTCCAGCCCGTGCGCTCGATCTCCTGGCTCTGCTCCTCGTCACTCTGCGTGTGGCCTGGGGTGCCGTGGGAGCCACAGCGCTGCCCCACGCAGCCGCACTCCTCCACCTGGGGGTAGCTGAAGGCCCGGCTGGAGCCGTCCGTGCAGCGCAGGGTCACGTTCCTCAGGGACACCCGCAGCTCCTGGCAGCACTCACAGCGGTGCTGTACCGCGTTGGCCTCCAGCGAGTACCTGTGGGCGGGGCCTGCTCAGCACCAGGCGCCTCGGCCCCCAGCGCCCCACACCTGTGTCGCGGGCACCTGCTCTCAGAGGCGCCCTGGCCGGCGTGTGGTGCTGGCGCCCACGTGCCCACACGCCCGTCGTGGGGTGCAAACCCTCCCGCAGCTGACCAGGCCGCCGCCAATGGGGCTGCTGAGTCTGCGGTCTCGAAACGGGACAGGCTGATTTCCGACAGCGCGTGGGCCGCCGGCCTCCGAACCCCCGCTCAGCCCTTCCGTCTACCCTCAGCGCCCGCTGCTGCCCCCAGCTGTCCCTCCTGGCCCTTCCTCGCCATCCCGTGCGCCGGGGCACCGTGCATCCCTGAACGCTGCCCCGCACAAGCTGGTCCCGCCGGGCGGAGGCGGGGCTCACGTACATGGAGGCGCTGTCCCCGCAGTTGCCCCGGCAGAAGGTGAGGAGCACGGGCCGGAGGGAGCTGCAGCCTCGCTGCCTGATGACCTGGTGCTCGTGGAACATGGCGCAGGTCGACCCTGGGGTGACACAGGAGGTCGTGCGGAGGGTCAGGAAGGGCTGGGACCCCTGGACCCCCACGTGGGCCGATTGGCCACCCCCTGTGGACCTTCCCACTCACTGTTCTGGGACTGGGGTGGAGGGCAGGACAGACAGCAGCCATCGTCGCTCAGCTGAGCCCGGTCCTATGCCAACAAAAGGGTGCCTTGAGGGCCGGAGCAGCAGGCCCAGAGTGGGGGGACAGACAGGGGGGACGGTGCCCCACATAGGCGGGTGGTGCCCCTGCGGCCACTGCACAGGGCCAACCTCGGCTCCCCACCCCACCCTGGGCGAATCCTGCCCCGGCCTCCCGTGGGCCCACAGTGGGCCAGGCTGGGCTGTGGGCTCCCGGAGCTCACCTTGGGACAGCTGAGCGGGGGACACGCCTTCTTCCTGGTCACCACCACAAGCCCATCCCGGTGCTTCTCACACTCGTGGGTCACACAGGGGTTCCGGGGGTCTGACCAGGACTGGCCGGGCTGCAAGGAGGAGCCGACCGGCAGAGTGAGTGGGCAGGGGAGGTCTGTGTGTCTGCCTCCCAGCCCATGGACTTCCCTCCTGGCCTCTGCCAGGCACATGCCTTGTGATGACGGCTCCCCCGGGGCCCCAGTGCGCCAGGACGCGGCTGGCTCAGCACTCCCCACCCCTGCTGTCACCGTGCACCTCCCAGCTCCTCCATCCAGGCAGGCGTGGGACCTGGCCCCGATCCCCGGCCTCCCCGGAGCCTGGGCGGGGCGGGGTGGCTTTGCCTCACCCAGGACTCCCTCGGCGGCCCTGGGGCCCCCACGCCACAGCCACTACTCACATAGAAGAGGTGGGTGGAGCTGTCGCTGGTGTTCACAACGCAGGCCTGCTGGACACACACCCCGCAGCACTGCCCGTTCTGCTCCCGGTATTCGAAGCCCTGCGGGGGGAGGCAGACATCCTGCCTGAGCCCCAGCACCTGCTTCCCCGGGTGGCAGGGCCGTGCAGCGGCGACAACTCACCATGGGGCAGTGGGTGTTGCAGATCTGGGTCTCACAGCTGATCACTGCCGTGTCCGAATGGGGGCTGCCGGACGCCTCACACCGGCACGTTTCACACAGACTGGAGGAGACCACGGAGCCGGGCTGGGGAGAGTCAGGGCGACCAGGGCTGGTGAGCTTCCGGAATATCCCCCGCCTGGCCTGGCCCCCCTAGGCAGACCGGGCCCTCTAGGGGACCCTAGATGCTGCTGCCTGGGAGGGGGAGCCCCAAGCCTGCACCTCCCTGACCAGGGTGCCCGGGGACGTCACATGCTCCAGAGGGCCCAGCTGGGGGAAACTGAGGCTGGGGGACCTCGTCACGTTCAGGAGAGAGCTGAGGGATCCGGGCTCGTCCACCCTGCTGATGCTGTGAGTGCCAAAGCCGGTGGGCCGACCTGGGCCTCAGCTACACTGGGCTGTGGATGGTGGTCCCTGGAGAGCTCAGGGCTGCTGGAGGTGCCCCCGGGCTGGCAGGGGGCCCTGGCACGGCCTGCAGGCCCTGTCTCGGGGAGAAGCTGGCAGGGGCGGGGACAAGCAGGGCTCGGCTTCCTGTGTGCTGCGGGGGCTGACTTCCGTGTCGCTCTTACCTGGTACAAGGTGCCGTTGACGCTGCAGACACTCCAGCCTGTCCAAGAGGGGACGCGCAGTCTCACTGACCCACCCTCACGTCCTGCCGCCCAGCCTGCCGCCCCAGCCCCCAGAGCAGCAGATACCACACATACTACTGCGAGAGCGGGCTGGCCCCCGGGCCCCAGGCAGTGGTGCCCAAGTCCGGTATCACCCCGAGCCAGAGAACCCCGAGAGAGGCTGCCCCCGCCCCCCGCAGTGCCCGGGGCGGCCCCATGCGGACATAGCAGACACTCACTGCAGTTTTGGCTCGGGCAGCAGGCCCCCTCCTCATGGGTCAGGATCGGGCGGGAGCCCTCGGGACAGGCCACGGGCTTGGGGCAGTAGCTGGTGTCGCAGGCTGCGATGCACGGGAAGGAGGCGCTCAGGGGCCTGCGTCCGGCTCTGCACGCTCCCACCCCCACCCCAGTGCTGTGCCCGGGGGTCTCCAGCACCGCTGACCACCCAGTGGGCAGGCGGCAGGCTCTCCAAGGGGCGTGGGCCACTCTGGGAGACAAAGCTTCTAGTCGGCCTGGGCACAGGAGCCCCCTGCCCTCCTGGCATACCCACCCTCCCCAGAGCACATCTGTTGGGAGAGGTCACCGGCTGAGGCCTTAGTGGGGGGCAGGAGGGTGCTGTCCCGCTTGGTTGTGCCCCCCTGCCCGGTCCCAGCACCACTGCCCCTGGTGGGAAGGTGCCCCTGGGCACTCAGCTGAAGGCATGGGCAGCAGCCCCGGGCTCACCGCAGTTGTACTGGGGACAGCACTGGTTGGCCTGGGGGGCCGCAGGTACAGGCACAAAGCCGGGCACGGGGCAGGCTGGGGGCAGGGGGCAGGGCTGCCTCTGACAGCTCATGGTCAGTGTGCCGTTCTCACAGGTGCATCTCTGGCAGTCCACGTTGATGGTGTGGCCGGGCTGCAGGACAGGGCACGTGTGAGCCCAGGACCGTGGGGCTGGCCCCCGGCCGGTCCCAGCACAGCTGCAGCCAGGCCGGAGGGGTGCCGGGAGCCTGCAGAGGGCCAGCAGGGGAACCAGAGGGAAGGGCTTCCGGAGTGCAGGGTGGTGGCTTCAGGGGCGGGACATGGGGTGAGAGGCGCCAGGTGGATGGTCACCTCCATTCTCACTGTGTCTGAGCAGAGCAGGAGGGGGCCCCAGTGGAGGACAGGGCAGGGCCACCCCGGGGGCAGGCACCCCCATATGGAAGCCCCCCACATCCTGCTAGAGAAGCATTGACCCCTCCCTGCCCCTCCTCTGAGGCTCTGGCACTGAGAGGACGCCCTGCCCCCCACCCCAGCTGGCCACACTTACCTCCACAGGCTCCCCGTGGGGCCCCAGGCACTCTGCAGGGAGAGAGATTGAGGTCACAGGGGGGCAGCTGCGGCCCCCAGCCTCTCAAGGGCAGGACCCATTTGGGGGCCCAGACAGTCCCGGGCCATGGCAGAAAGCCCCAGGATCTGGCTGGGAATCACAGATCCAGAGGGGCAGCTGGCCCTGGTGCACCTGCCAGCCCCCAGCTCCACCCGTGGGCACATACTGTGACAGTCTATGGGCACGCAGACTTCAGAGCTCGTGCTGAAAAGCATCATGTCCTCTGGACAGAAGCAGCCTTCTGTGATGGGGCCAGCATCCTGCAGAGCCCTGTGGGGACAGCAGAGGGCTGGCCTGGTCCCTGTGCCCTCCAGGGTAGGAGAAAGCCACCCTGGGGGCTCTGGGGTAGGTCCAGGAGAGAGAGACAGGTGCATACATGAGGCTGGCGTTGTCACTCCCGTAGCAGTAGGAGAGCTTGGATGGGCCGCAGGGCTGGTACACCTTGTCCGCAGGGCAGGTGAACGCTGCGTGTTGGGGGGAGAGGCCACGGCTGAGACCAAGGGCACCAGCCCAGAGCAAACTCCCAGGCCTTGCTCTGGGCCTCATCCCCACACCCGCTGAGTGCCTGACCCCAGCGGGGCTCTGCAGCCCAGAAGCTGGCCCCCTCGGGCCCCACCCCTGCGCTCCAGGCCCTGGGCACCCCGATCTGGGGGCACTTCCTTCTCTCCAAGAGCCGAGTGCGCCATGCCCTAGAGTCGGCCCTCCTCCTCCAGGAAGTCCAGCTGCTGACTGCCAGCCCAGCGTGTCTGTCCCCTGGCCGCACGCCGGCCACTGCTGCTCAGTGGGACGGGTGGCCCAAGGCTGGTGGGCACTCACGGCACGTGTGGTTGGTGTGTTTCCTCCAGTCGATGCACACGCCATGGGAGGCGCAGAGGGCCGCATACAGCTCCAAGCCGGAGCACACCACGTCTGAGCTGTTCACACGGCACTGGTCGAAGACACAGCCTTGGTAGAATGTCAGCGGGGGGATCACAGCGTGGCACCGCTCGAAGACCCTGCGGCCAGCAGCGCCAGGTCAGGGGGCAGCTCGGGCTTTCCCTGAGGTCTGTGTGCCCCCAGGACGGCCCGCGGCAGCATGGCCGTTGCTTTCTCAAATTCTCCCCTGGGCCTCCCTGTCCGCCCGGAAACGCCAGTGCTGCCCTGGGGCCATGACACAGGCCCGGACCCAGAGTGAGCTGGAGGTCGGGCCGCTCCTGCTCCTGGTGTCTCAGCAGCCACCCATGGCCCTCCTTGCCATCGACCCCCTGCCCCCCTGGGAGCCGCCGTAGACCCACTCTTCCCACCCACCCTGAGGGTGAGGTCAGGGGGGCTGCCTGCCCCAGCCCCTCCCCGAATCTCACTTGCTCAGAATCAGCTGGCAGATGGATGACGATGAGCACAGGGCGGGGGAGGGCGTGGGCCTGGCTACGGTGGGCGTTGGGGAAGGCCCTTGGCAGAACGGCTGGTGGGGCGTTGTCACCTTCCAGTGGCCGGACATCTCGGAGCAGGAGGCCGCCACCGCCCCCCCAGGCAGGCGACACTCATCCTTCTTGTCATTGGTGCAGGTGCCTGGGGTGGGGGGGGGCAGGTGTCAGGCCGGCAGGGGACAGCCGAGCGCCCCCCACCCGTGGGCCACAGGGTCCCTGACTGGGGTGGGGCCTGACGCTCGGGGCAGCACTCGCTGGGCTGGCTGTGGGACCCGACCCTGGGCACTTCCGTATGCCCCCAAGAAGGCAGGCCGTTCCCACGGAGGAGGGCGGGTGTGAGCCTCAGGCGTGGGGCCCGCGTTTGGGCCCCTCTGGTGTGCAGACCGCACGTCCTCGGTGTAGCAGAAGCAGCTGCAGGCTTGGGGCCACGCGGGCAGCCTCTGCCCCGGCCAAGAATGCGATCCCCAGGGGTCTCCCCAGCGCGACCCTTCCCACCATGGACAGGCTCAGCTCTGTGCCACCGGCAGAGAAAGGGCCCAGCATCCGTGGAGCTCGCTGGGGACGGGACTCACCGCACTGGCCCTCCGTGTTGTTCGCAAACTTGCTGAAAGGCACCTCCACCGAGAAGATGAGGCCAGAGAACATGACCTGGACGCCTAGTTCGGGGATGGTCACGTACATCTTGATCCCGATTTGGGACACGCTCACGCCATCTTTCTGGAAGCCGGGCCTGACCACTTGACCGTTGAAGATGATCTAGACCCCGCGGAGAAGGAGACAGAGTGAGACGGCGCCCCAGCCACCCCGGCCCATGTGGAGCTGCCGGGGGGCTCCCCACCTGGTTGGTCATCACCCCGAGGACGGGCCTGCGGGTCAGCACAACGCGGTCCTGCCGGTACTCGACGATGAGGGACTGCGGGCAGGAGAGCCCGTCCTCGGCCCCGCAGAAGTAGTTGTCGATGAGCACGCGGAAGTGGCCGTACACGGGCACGATCTGCTGCACAAGCACGTACGTGCAGTTGTCCAGGAACGTGTAGTACGTGCCGTCAAAGGTGATGTAGTGGGGGTCGCCCCAGCCGCTGCACACACCTGCGGGCGCACGGCAGCCTTACGCGGGGCCTCCGACATGCAAGGCTGGCGCCGGGACGCCCGTGCCCAGCACCAGCTCCGGACTCTGTCCAGCGGGTGCGTCATGAGGCCTGAGCGGTGGGGCCGGGCTCCCCTGGCCTCCCCCCTGCCTGACACGGCCCCGGGGACCCTGGGGCTCAGGCAGAATTCCACTCGGGACCCCGGGGAGGCCTGGCGCTGTCCGTTCCCCGCCTCACCGTCGGGAAGTCCTTCCTAGTGTCTAACCCAAGTCCATCCCGCTCCCTCGATGGGACCCCCACCCGGCCCCACCGCCCCGCCTGGCTCCTGGCTCACACTGGCACTGGTAGTGTGGGCAGCAGCTGTCGTGGTCGGCCACCTTCACGGGGGGGAAGCCGTTGGCGCAGGTCGGCGGCTGTGCCTGTGGGCACGGGCGCGGCTGCACACTGATGACGCCGTTGCCCTCGCAGGTGGCCTGAGAGCAGTTGGGCATGGGCCAGGTCTCGCCTCTCTGTGGAAGGACAGCTCTCAGCCTCGGGACACTGCAGTCCCCCCGAGAGGGGAGCCGCAGGAAACCAGGATGGGACCTGCCCTCTCCACCCCCCGCTCCACACTGTTCCTCACACAGGGCCTCCCCCACTGGAATTCTACTCCAAACCCACACACCCTCCCCGCTGCCTGGCGCCATCGGAGCCTCGCCCACCCACATGGGCACCCCGTATCTGCAGGTTGCATGCACTCCTGGGTACCCGGCTGGCACCCCCCTCAGCAGCCCTGCGGGACCAGAACAGGCACCTTCCCAGCAGTCAGCCTACGTCCCCCCGCGGGTGACTGGCTTTCCCGCCCGCAGCCACACTGGAAAGATGCCGAGGGTCCCTGCACCAGTCTCTGAGAAGGGCAGAGAGGGGAGTTACCATTCTTGGAGGGACTGCATTCGGGCATCCCTGCTTAGTGACGGGCACGGGGACCGAAGGGGAGGATCCAGGCGGGGAGGTGGTCGGGGCAGGAGGTGGCACACTGCTGGGGCAGGCCTGGTCCGTCCGCCTGACCACGTGGCAGTCAAGACTGCACAAGGCATAATAGCAGTGACCAGCGAGGTCGGTCTGTTGGTAAATGATGGATCCTGCGAGAGAAAGGGTCAGGTGGCGGTGAGCGGAACCTTGCTGGGGGGAGAGCCACAGCCCAGAGTGGGTCTTCTAGGCGCGACATCCACCCCAGGGGTGGACCTGGGTGGAGGCCTTCCTGCCCAGAAATGACACAAAGAAATCCTCAAAGATGGCTCAGTGCCGTGGTCAGAGAAGATCTGCAGCCCCGTCACACAGACAAGGAACCCCTCTCCTCTCCATACATTGTGGCTTTTGTGGACAAAACGGCAGTGGCCAGGGGCAGCATCACCACACCCATAGGCACAGTTCACATACCTGAGGGGTACAGCTTGCCAGACACGCTGCAGTAGCATGTCGTGGTGGAAGGCGCCACGGAGCTGGGCAACGGCGCGGAGCTGGGCAACGGCGAGAAGCTGGGCAATGGCTGGGAGCTGGGCAAGGGCACAGTGGACACCACAGACGTAAATCCAGGAGCAGGGGAGCCCGGAGTAGGTGAAGTCACGTGGGTCTTCACAGATGTGGAACCGCAGTGATCTGGGGGCTCACAGCACAACACCCGGACCTCATAGTTGAGGCACATCCCGATATTACCCTTTTGGTCCCGGTTCTGGCACACCAGGCCCTTGCTGAGGTCGCACTGCACCACCTGGCCCAGCTTCTCGATGCTGACCTCGGGGTGGCTCTCGGCCCGGCACTCCAGCTGCGAGATGTACTCGGGACGGCGGCAGATTTTCTCTCCCTTTCTCAAGATGTTGCTGAAGCTTTCCACGTCTCCTCCGTGGGGCCCCGGGTCCTGCGACGTGGGCATTCACCATCACCACCATCACACCAGGCATCCCTGAACGCTTGCCCCGCACAAGCTGGTCCCCGGGCCGGGCGTGAGGCGGGGCTCACGCACATGGAGGCGCTTGTCCCCGCAGTTGCCCCGCAGAAGGTGAGGAGCACGGGCCGGGAGGGAGCTGCAAGCCCGCTGCCTGATGACCTGGTGTCAGTGGAACATGGCGCAGGCCGACTCCCTGGGGTGACACAGGAGGTCGTGGCGGAGGGCCAGGAAGGGGCTTGGGACCCCTGACCCCCCCACGTGGCCGATTGGCCACCCCCTGTGGACCTTCCCACTCACTGTTCTGGGACTGGGGTGGAGGGCAGGACAGACAGCAGCTATCGCCGCCAGCTGAGCCCGGTCCTATGCCAAAAGGGTGCCTGAGGGCCGGAGCAGCAGGCCCAGAGTGGGGGGACAAGAGGGGGGACGGTGCCCCACATATGCTGGTGGTGCCCCTGCGGCCACTGCACAGGGCCAACCTCGGCTCCCCACCCCACCCTGGGCGCAACTCCTGCCCCGGCCTCCCGTGGGCCCACAGTGGCCAGGCTGGCTGTGGTTCTCGAGCTCACCTTGGGACAGCTGAGCGGGGGACACGCCTCTTCTTCCTGGTCACCACCACAAGCCCATCCTCGGTGCCACACTCGTGGGTCACACAGGGGTTCCGGGGCTCCCACTCAGGACTGGCCGGGCTGCAAGGAGGAGCCGACCGGCAGAGTGAGTGGGCAGGGGAGGCCCAGCTGCCTCCCAGCCCATGGACTTCCTCCTGGCCTCGCCAGGCACATGCCTTGTGATGACGGCTCCCCGGGGCCCCAGCAAGCGCCAGGATCGGCTGGCTCAGCACTCCCACCCCTGCTGTCACCGCACCTCCCAGCTCCTCCATCCAGGCAGGCGGGGACCTGGCCCCGATCCCCGGCCTCCCCGAGCCTGGGCGGGGCGGTGGCTTTGCCTCTCACCCAGGACTCCTCGGCGTTCTGGGGCCCCCCACGCCACAGCCACTACTCACATAGAAGAGGTGGGTGGAGCTGTCGCTGGTGTTCACAACGCAGGCCTGCTGGACACACACCTCGCAGCACTGCCCGTTCTGCTCCCTCTCGGTATTCGGTCTCTGCGGGGGAGTGCAGACATCCTGCCTGAGCCCCAGCACCTGCTTCCCGGGCGGCAGGCCGGTGCAGCGCGACAACTCACCATGGGCAGTGGGTGCTGCAAATCTGGGTTCACAGCTGATCACCGCCGCGGCACCGAATGGGGCTGCCGGACGCCTCACACCGGCACGCCGCCACAGACTGGAGGAGACCACGGAGCCGGGCTGGGAGAGTCAGGGCGACCAGGGCTGGTGAGCTTCCTCGAATATCCCCCCCGCTGGCCTGGCCATTCCCCTAGGCAGACCGTCCTAGGGGACCCTAGATGCTGCTGCCTGGGAGGGGGAGCCCCAAGCCTGCACCTCCCGACCAGGGTGCCCGGGACGTCACATGCTCCAGAGGGCCCAGCTGGGGGAAACTGAGGCTGGGGGACCCCCGTCACGTTCAGGAGAGAGCCGAGGGATCCGGCTCGTCCACCCTGCTGATGCTGTGAGTGCCAAAGCCGGTGGGCTCGACCTGGGCCTCAGCTAACACTGGGCTGTGGATGGTGGTCCCTGGAGAGCTCAGGGCTGCTGGAGGTGCCCCCGGGCTGGCAGGGGCCCTGGCACGCCTGCAGGCCCTGTCTCGGGAGAAGCTGGCAGGGGCGGACAAGCAGGGCTCGGCTTCCTGTGTGCTGCGGGGCCATTCCCTGTCACGCCTTACCTGGTACAAGGTGCCGCTGACGCTGCAGACACTCCAGAAGCCTGTCCAAGAGGGGTGGAGGCCAAGCAGTTCACTGCACCCACTCCTCACGTCCTGCCGCCCAGCCTGCCGCCCTGTGCCCCCAGAGCAGCAGAGATACCACACATACTACTATAGAGCGGGAAAGGCTCTGGCCCCAGGCAGTGGTGCTGTCCGGTATCGCCCTCGAGCCAGAGAACCTCGAGAGAGGCTGCTCGCCCCCGCAGTGCTCCGGGCGGCCCATGACATAGCAGACACTCACTGCAGTTTTGGCTCGGGCAGCAGGCCCTCCTCATGTGGGGTCAGATCGGGCGGGAGCCCTCGGGACAGGCCACGGCTTGGGGCAGTAGCTGGTGTCGCAGGGGCTGCTATGCACGGGAAGAGGCGCCAGGCCTGCTAAGGCCCGGCTCTGCACGCCCTTACCCCCACCCCAGTGCTGTGCCCGTCTAGCACCGCTGACCACCAGTGGGCAGGCGCAGGTTTCCAAGGGGCGGCACTCTTGGAGACAAAGCTTCTAGTCGGCCTGGGCATTGAGCCCCCTGCCCTCCTGGCATACCCACCTCCCCAGAGCACATCTGTTGGGAGAGGTCACCGGCTGAGGCCTTAGTGGGGGCAGGAGGGTGCTGTCCTCGCAGTTGTGCTCCTGCTCGGTCCCAGCACCACTGCCCCTAGGGGAAGGTGCCCCCAAGCACTCAGCTGAGCAGCATGGGCAGCAGCCCCGGCTCACCGCAGTTGTACTGGGGACAGCACTGGTTGGCCTGGGGGCCGCAGGTACAGGCACAAAGCCGGGCACGGCAGGCTGGGGGCAGGGGGCAGGGGCTGCCTCTGACAGCTTGGCAGGTCAGTGTGCCGCTCTCAGGTGCATTCTGGCAGTCCACGCTGATGGTGTGGGCTCGGCTGCAGACAGGGCACGGTGAGCCCAGGACCGGTGGCCTCCCGGCCTGTCCCAGCACAGCTGCAGCCAGGCCGGAGGGGCAGGCGTGAGCTTCTCTGGGTGTGAGGCCGTAGCAGGGGGAACCAGAGGGAAGGGCTTCCGGAGTGGTGGTGGTGGCTTCAGGGGCGGACATGGGTGAGAGGCGCCAGGTGGATGGTCACCTCCATTCTCACTGTGTCTGAGCAGAAAGGTGAGGGGGCCCCAGTGGAGACAGTGGGCAGTCAGCCCCCGGCAGGCACCCCATGGAAGCCCCCCACATCCTGCTAGAGAAGCACTGACCCCTCCCTGCCCCCTCCTCTGAGGCTCTCCTGGCACTGGAGAGGACGCCCTGCCCCCCCACCCCAGCTGGCCACACTTACCTCCACAGGCTCCCCCTGTAGTCCTTTGTGCGACTCTCAGGAGAGAGATTGAGGCTCCTGGCTAGGGGGCAGCTGGCGGCTCCCCCAGCCTCTCAAGGGCAGGACTCATTTGGGGGCCCAGACAGCCCCGGCCACATGGCAGAAAGCCCTGCATCTGGCTGGGAACTCACAGATCCAGAGGGGTGTAGCTGGCCCTGGTGTGCACCTGCCAGCCCCCAGCTCCACACCCGTGGGCAATATTACTGTGACAGTCTATGGGCAACAGACTCAGAGCTCGTGCTGAAAGCATCATGTCCTCTGGACAGAAGCAGCTCTTCTGTGATGGGGCCAGCATCCTGCAGACACTCTGTGGGGAGCAGCAGTGAGGCTGGTCCCTGTGCCCTCCAGGGTAGGAGAAAGCCACCCTGGGGGCTCTGGGGTAGGTCCAGGAGAGAGACAGGTGCATACATGAGGCTGGCGTTGTCACTCCCGTAGCAGTAGGGAGAGCTGGATGGGCCGCAGGCTGGTGCACACCGTCCGCAGGGCAGGTGAACGCGCGGCGTGTTGGGGGAGAGTCGGGATGCTGAGACCAGGCACCAGCCCAGAGCAAACTCCTGCGGCCTTGCTCTGGGCCTCATCCCCACACCGCTCGGAGTGCCTGATCAGCGGCTCTGCAGCCCAGAAGCTGGCCCCTCGGGCCCCACCCCCCGCGCCTCCAGGCCCTGGGCACCCCGACCAGTAAGCACTTCCTTCTCTCCAAGAGCCGAGTGCGCCATGCCCTAGAGTCGGCCCTCCTCCTCCAGGTTCAGGCTGCTGACTGCCAGCCCAGCGCGCAGCCTGTCCCCTGGCCGCACGCCGGCCACTGCTGCTCAGTGGGACGGGTAATTCAAGGCTGGTGGGCACTCACGGCACGTGTGGTTGGTGTGTTTCCTCCAGTCGATGCACACGCCATGGGAGTGCAGAGGGTCGCATACAGCCCAGCCGGAGCACACCACGCTGGAGCTGTTCACACGGCACTGGTCGAAGACACAGCCTTGGTAGAATGTCACGGGGATCACAGCGTGCAGCACCGGCCGAAGACCCTGGCGGCCAGCAGCGCCAGGTCAGGGGGCAGCCGGGCTTTCCTGAGGTCTGTGTGTGCCCCCAGGACGGCCCGCTGCAGCATGGCCGCTGCTTTCAAATTCTCCCCTGGGCCTCCCTGTCCGCCGGAACGCCAGTGCTGCCCTGGGGCCATGACACAGGCCCGGACCCAGAGTGAGCTGGAGGTCGGGCCGCTCCTGCTCCTGGTGTCTCAGCAGCCACCCATGGCCCCTCCTGCCATCGACCCCCTGCCCCTGGGAGCCGCCGTCGTAGACCCACTTCTTCCCACCCACCCGAGGGTGAGGTCAGGGGGCTGCTTCGCCCAGCCCTCCCTCGAATCTCACTTGCTCAGAATCAGCTGGCAGATGGATGACGAAGAGCACAGGGCGGGGAGGGCGTGGCCTGGCTACGGTGGGCGTGGGGAGGCTCCTTGGCAGAACGGCTGGTGGGGCGTATTCACCTTCCAGTGGCCGGACATCTCGGAGCAGGAGTGCCGCTGCACCGCCCCCAGGCAGGCGATCACTCATCCTTCTTGTCATTGGTGCAGGTGCCTGGGGTGGGGGGCAGGTGTCAGGTCGGCAGGGAAAGCGAGCGCCGACCCGGTGGGCACACAGGGTCCCTGACTGGGGTGGGGCCTGACGCCGGGGCAGCACTCCCGCTGGCTGGCTGTGGACCCGACCCTGGGCACCTTCCGTCATGCCCCCAAGAACGAGCAGGTAGCCGTCTCCCACGGAGGAGGCGGGTGTGAGCCTTCAGGCGTGGGCCCCGTTTGGGCTCCTCTCTGGTGTGCAGACCGCACGCCCGGTGTAGCAGAAGCAGCTGCAGGCTTGGGGCCACGCTTGGCAGCCTCCTGCCCCGCTCCAAGAATGCGATCCCCAGGGGTGCTCCCCAGCGACCCTTCCCACCATGGACAGCTCAGCTCTGTGCCACCGGCAGAGAAAGGGCTCCAGATCCCGTGGAGCCTGGCTGGGGAGGACTCACGCACTGGCCCTCCGTGTTGTTCGCAAACTTGCTGAAAGGCACCTCCACCGAGAAGATGAGTGCCAGAGAACATGACCTGGACGCCTAGTTCGGGATGGTCACGCCATCTTGATCCCGATTTGGGACACGCTCACGCCATTTCTGCAGAAGCCGGGCCTGACCACTTGACCGTTGAAGATGATCTAGACCCGCGGAGAAGGAGACAGAGTGAGATTCTGGGCGCCCAGCCACCCCCGGCCCATGTGAGCTGCCGGGGGCTCCCCCACCTGTTGGTCATCTCCCCGAGGACGGGGCTGCGGGTCAGCACACAACGCGCATCCGCCGGTACCGACGATAGGACTGGCGAGTGAGGAGAGCCCCGCCCTCGGCCCCGCAGAAGTAGGGAGTGTCGATGAGCACGCTGAAGCGGCCGCACACGGCACGATCTTCCGCGTACGCGCACGTACGGCAGTGTCCAGAATGTAGTACGCGCAGGCCAAAGGTGATGTGTGGTCGCCCATTGCCGCTGACACACCTGCGGCGCACGGCGCTCTTACGCGGCCTCCGACATGCAAGGCTGGCGCTCGACGCCCGGCATAGTCTACCAGCTCTCGGACTCTGTCCAGCGGGTGCGTCATGAGCCTGACGCGGCCGGGCTCCCTGGCCTCCCCCTGCCTGACACGGCCTCGGGACCCTGGGGCTCAGGCAGAATTCCACTCGGACCCCGGGAGGCCTCGGGCGCTGTCCGGGCCCCGCCCCTCACACGGCGGGAAGTTCCTCCAGTGTCTAACCTCAAGTCCATCCCGCCCTCGATGGGGACCCCCACTCGGCCCCACCGCCCGCCGCCTGGCTCCTGGCTCACACTGGCACTGGTAGTGTGGGCAGCAGCGTCGTGGTCGGCCACCTTCACGGGGAAGCCGTGGCCAGGTCGGGCGGCCGTGCCTGTGGGCACGGCGCCGGCTGCACACTGATTGGACGCTGCGTGTGCCTTCTCGCAGGTGGCCTGGAGAGCAGTTGGGCATGGGCCAGGTCTCCGCCTCTCTGTGAAGGACAGCTCAGCCTCTGGGACACCTTGTGTCCTCCCGAGGGGGAGCCGCAGAAACAGGATGGACCTGCCCTCTCCACCCCGCCTCACACTGTTCCTCACACAGGGCCTCCCCACTGGAATTCTACTCCAAACCCACACACACCTCTCCCGCTGCCTGGCGCCATCGGAGCTCGCCCACCCACATGGGCACTCCCTGCATTCGCAGGTTGCATGCACTCCTGGGAACCCGCTGGCACCCCCTCAGAGCTCCTGCGGCGACAGAACAGGCCACCTCCCAGCAGTCAGCCTACGTCCTCCGCGGTGAGCTGGCTTTCACCCGCAGCCACACTGGAAAGAGCCGAGGGTCCCTGCACCAGTCTCTGAGAAGGGCAGAGAGGGAGTTACCATTCTTGGAGGGACTGCATTCGGGCATCCCTGCTTAGTGACGGCACGGGACCGAGCGGGAGGATTCAGGCGGGGATGGTGGTCGCGGGGCAGGAGGTGGCACATCCGGCTGGGGCAAGGCCTGGTCCGATCCGCCTTGACCTCACGTGGCAGTCGAAGACTGCACAAGGCATAATAGCAGTGACCAGCGAGGTCGGTCTGCTGGTAAATGATGGATCCGCGAGAGAAAGGGTCAGGTGGCGTGAGCGGAACCTTGCTGGGGGGAGAGCCACAGCCCAGAGTGGGTCTCTAGGCGCGACATCCACCCCAGGGGTGGACTCTGTCGGAGGTCCTGCCCAGAAATGACACAAAGAAATCCTCAAAGATGGCTCAAAGTGCCGTGTCAGAGAAGATCTGCAGCCTGCTGGCGCACAGACAAGGAACCCCTCTCCTCTCCATACATTGTGGCTTTTAGGACAAACGGCAGTGGCTAGGGCAGCATCACCACACCCATAGGCACAGTTCACATACCTGGAGGGTTTGAGCTTGCCAGACACGCCTGCAGGTAGCATGTCGGGTGAAGGCGCCACGGAGCTGGGCAACGGCGCGAGCTGGCAACGGCGAGAAGCTGGGCAATGGCTGGGAGCTGGGCAAGGCACACAGTGGACACCACGAGACGTAAATCCAGAGCAGGGGAGCTCGGAGTAGGTGAAGTCACGTGGCTTACAGATGTGGAACCGCAGTGATCTGGGGGCTCACACAGCACAACACCCGACCTCATAGTTGAGGCACATCCCGATATTACCCTTTTGTCCCGGGTTCTGGCACACCAGGCCCTTGCTGAGGTCGCACTGCACCACCTGGCCCAGCTTCTCGATGCTGACCTCGGGTGGGTGCCTCGCCCGCACTCCAGCGGTAGATGTACTCGGAGCGGCAGATTTTCTCCCTTTCTCAAGATGTTGCTGGCTTTCCACGCCTCCGTGGGGCCCCGGGACGGAAGTCCACGTCAAACCACTTGGTCCACGTGGCACTTCGTGGGCTTGGCAGGTGCCAGTCACATGAGCGAGTGGGCTTGCTTCCAGGCGTGAGAACAGGGTTGTGCTGGTTGTAGGAGCAGACGGGCCGGTTTTGTGCACTGATGTTCTGGGCTGGCTGGTGGCACAGAGGTTTTGCTGGTTTCTGGCACAGAGGTTGGGCTTTCTGGTTGCGGACACAGTGGTGATCTGGATTTCTC
>NW_024424786.1:46585360-46586426 GCF_017311325.1 Ursus maritimus
ATGGTTGGTGGAACAGAGATTGAGCTGGTTACTGGCACAGAGATTGGGCTCGTTGGTTGCAGAGGGGTTGAGCTGGTTCGTGGCACAGAGACTGTGGTGGTTGGTGGCACAGAGGTTGATCTGGTTTCAGGCACAGAGGTTGGGCTTGTTCTTGGCACAGGGGTTGAGCTGGTTTCTGGCACAGAGATTGGGCTGGTTGGTGGCACAGAGGTTGAGCTGGTTCCAGGCACAGAGGTTGGGCTGGTTGGTGGCACAGGGGTTGAGCTTGTCTCAGGCAGAGAGATTGGCATGGTTGGTGGAACAGAGATTGAGCTGGTTACTGGCACAGAGATTGGGCTCGTTGGTTGCAGAGGGGTTGAGCTGGTTCGTGGCACAGAGACTGTGGTGGTTGGTGGCACAGAGGTTGATCTGGTTTCAGGCACAGAGGTTGGGCTCATTATTGGCACAGGCGTAGAGCTGGTTACTGGCACAGAGGTTGGGATGGTTGGTGGCACAGGGGTTGAGCGGGATGTCACTAGGTGGGCGGTGGTCTCAGTAAGGCTGGTGTGGCTCACACTCGGGGTGTGAGGGACCGTGACAGTTTTGTGGGTAAAGCAATTCTCTGGGGGCTCACAGCACAACACCCGGACCTCATAGTTGAGGCACATCCCGATATTACCCTTTTGGTCCCGGTTCTGGCACACCAGGCCCTTGCTGAGGTCGCACTGCACCACCTGGCCCAGCTTCTCGATGCTGACCTCGGGGTGGCTCTCGGCCCGGCACTCCAGCTGCGAGATGTACTCGGGACGGCGGCAGATTTTCTCTCCCTTTCTCAAGATGTTGCTGAAGCTTTCCACGTCTCCTCCGTGGGGCCCCGGGGACGGGAAGTCCACGTCAAACCACTTGGTCCACGTGCACTGTGGCTGGCAGGTGCCAGTCACATGAGCGGAGTGGGTTGCTTCAGGCGTGAGAACAGGGGTTGTGCTGGTTGTAGGAGCAGACGTTGTGCCGGTTTTGTGCACTGATGTTGGGCTGGCTGGTGGCACAGAGGTTTTGCTGGTTTCTGGCACAGAGGTTGGGCTGGTTG
>NW_024424786.1:46587056-46589737 GCF_017311325.1 Ursus maritimus
TCCCAATCTCTGTGCCTGAAACCACCTCAACCCCTGTGCCAACAACCAGTGGAACCTCTGTACCACAAACCAGATCAACCCCTGTGCCAACAACCAGTGGAACCTCTGTACCACAAACCAGATCAACCCCTGTGCCAACAACCAGCCCAACCTCTGTGCCAGAAACCAGATCAACCACTGTGTCCAGTTTCTGGCACAGAGGTTGGGCTGGTTGGTGGCACAGTCGTTGAGCTGGTCCCAGTCACAGAGGTTGGGCTGGTTGGTGGCACAGTCGTTGAGCTGGTCCCAGTCACAGAGGTTGGGCTGGTTGGTGGCACAGTCGTTGAGCTGGTCCCAGTCACAGAGGTTGGGCTGGTTGGTGGCACAGTCGTTGAGCTGGTCCCAGGCACAGAGGTTGGGCTGGTTGGTGGCAGAGGGGTTGAGCTGGTTCCTGGCACAGAGGTTGGGCTGCTTGGTGGCACAGAGGTTGAGCTGGTTTCTGGCACAGAGATTGTGATGGTTGGTGGCACAGAGATTGAGCTGGTTCCAGGCACAGAGGTTGGGCTGGTTGGGGGCAGAGGGGTTGAGGTGGTTTCTGGCACAGAGGTTGGGGTGGTTGGTGGCACAGAGGTTGACCTGGTTTCCGGCAAAGAGATTGTGCTGGTTGGCGGCACAGAGGTTGACCTGGTTTCTGGCACAGAGGTTGGGCTTGTTGTTGGCACAGGGGTTGAGCTGGTTTCTGCACGAGTTGGGCTGGTTGCGTGGCACAGGGTTGATCTGGTTTCTGGCACATGAGGTTGTGGGCTTGTTGTTGGCACAGGATTGACTGGTTTCGTGGACAGCAGTTGGCCAATCGTTATTAGGCACAGGGTTAGTGGTTTCTGGCACAGCGGGAGTTGGACGATTGGCTGTGGTGGCAGAGGGGTTGGTGGTTCAGGCACAGAGGTCGGGCTGGTTGGTGGCACAGGTTGAGCTGTCTGATTGGCTGTGGCAGGTTGCTGTCTGGCACAGAGGTTGGGCTGACTGGTGGCACAGAGGTTGAGCTGGTTTGGAAAATAGGTTGGCACAGGGAGTTGAGCTGGTTTCTTCAGCATAGGGTTGGGCTGGTTGGTGGGAGGGGTTGAGCTGGTTACTGGCACAGAGATTGGGCTGATTGGTGGCAGGGTTTTGCTTTAGTTTCTGGAACAGAGGATGGGCTGGATGGTGTCTGGGTCGAAGCTTGTTGTTGGCACAGGTTTAGGCTGGTTTTCTGGCTCATAGGTTAGGTTGGTTGGTGGCAGAGGTTGATCTGGTTTGTGGTACAGAGGTTCCACTGGTTGTTAGCACAGGGTTGAAGTGGTTTTTCGAGGCACAGAGATTGGGATGGTTAGTGGCACAGGGAGTTGGGCTCGTTGTGGCAGAGGGGTTGGCGAGTTTCTGGCACAGAGGTTGGCTGGTTAAGTAGGCACAGTCGTTATGGCTGGTCCCCAGGCACAGAAGGTTGGCTGGTTGGTGGCAGAGGGGTTGAGCTGGTTTCTGGCACAGATGTTGGGCTGGTTGTGGCACAGAGGTGAGGCTGGTTTCTGGCACAGAGGTCAGGATAGTTGGTGGCACAGAGGTTGACCTGGTTTCTGGCACAGAGGTTGGGCTTGTTGTTGGCACAGGGGTTAGATCGGTTGTGTACGTTACGGTTGTTCTGGTTGGGGCAGGCACATTGGACTGGATTGGGCAGATTGGTTTGGACAGAGTGGATGGTGGCGGCACAGGGAGTTGACCTGGTTTCTGGCACAGGAGGTTGGCTTGTTGTTGGCACAGGCGTGAGCTGGTTCTGCACAGTGTGGTGGTGGTTGGTGGCAAGAGGGTTGAGCTGAGTTTCTGGCACAGAGGTTGGATGGTTGGAGGCACAGGGTGAGCTGTTTCAGGCAAGAAGATGGCTGGTTGGTGTAGAAAGGGGGTGGACTCGTTTCTGGCACAGAGGATTGGGCTCGATTGGTGCACGAGGCGAGCTGTTGTAGACAGGTGGTGGTTGTGGCCAGGGTTGAGCTGGTTTCAGCACAGAGGTTGGGCTGTTGGTGGCAGAGGGGTTGAGCTGGTTACTGGCAAGAGCTTGGGCTGTTTGGTGGCACAGAGGTTTGCTGGTTTCAGGACAGAGGATGGTGGATGGTTGTTTGCTGGGGTCGGAGCTTGTTGTTGGCACAGGGTTTGAGCTGGTTTCTGGCTCATAGGTTGGGTTGGTTGGTGGCAGAGGGGTTGATCTGGTTTGTGGTACAGAGGTTCCACTGGTTGTTGGCACAGGGGTTGAAGTGGTTTCAGGCACAGAGATTGGGATGGTTGGTGGCACAGAGGTTGGGCTCGTTGATGGCAGAGGGGTTGAGCGAGTTTCTGGCACAGAGGTTGGGCTGGTTGGTGGCACAGTCGTTGAGCTGGTCCCAGGCACAGAGGTTGGGCTGGTTGGTGGCAGAGGGGTTGAGCTGGTTTCTGGCACAGATGTTGGGCTGGTTGATGGCACAGAGGTTGAGCTGGTTTCTGGCACAGAGATTGGGATGGTTGGTGGCACAGAGGTTGACCTGGTTTCTGGCACAGAGGTTGGGCTTGTTGTTGGCACAGGGGTTGATCTGGTTTGTGGTACAGAGGTTCCACTGGTTGTTGGCACAGGGGTTGAGGTGGTTTCAGGCACAGAGATTGGACTGGTTGGTGGCACAGAAGTTGAGCTGGTTTCTGGC
>NW_024424786.1:46589762-46602741 GCF_017311325.1 Ursus maritimus
TTGGGATGGTTGGTGGCACAGAGGTTGGGCTCGTTGGTGGCAGAGGGGTTGAGCGAGTTTCTGGCACAGAGGTTGGGCTGGTTGGTGGCACAGAGGTTGAGCTGGTTTCTGGCACAGAGATTGGGCTGGTTGGTGGCACAGAGGTTGAGCTGGTTTCTGGCACAGAGATTGGGATGGTTGGTGGCACAGAGGTTGACCTGGTTTCTGGCACAGAGGTTCGGCTTGTTCTTGGCACAGGCGTAGAGCTGGTTACTGACACAGAGATTGGGATAGTTGGTGGCAGAGGGGTTGAGCTAGTTTCTGGCACAGAGGTTGGGCTGCTTGGTGGCACAGAGGTTGAGCTGGTTCCAGGCACAGAGGTTGGGCTGGTTGGGGGCAGAGGGGTTGAGGTGGTTTCTGGCACATATGTTGGGCTGGTTTGCGGCACAGAGGTTGACCTGGTTTCTGGCACAGAGGTTGGGCTTGTTGGCACAGGGGTTGAGCTGGTTTCTGGCACAGCTGTTGGGCTGGTTGGTGGCACAGAGGTTGACCTGGTTTCTGGCACAGAGGTTGGAATGGTTGGGGGCATAGCTGTTGAGCTGGTTTCAGGCACAGAGAATGGGATGGTTGGTGGCACAGATGTTTTGCTGGTTTCTGGTACAGAGGTTGGGCTTGATGGTGGCACAGAGGTTGAGCTTGTAGTTGGCACAGGGATTGATGTGGTTTCTGGCACATAGGTTGGGCTGGTTGGTGGCAGAGGGGTTGAGCTGGTTACTGGCACAGAGGTTGGGCTGATTGGTGGCACAGAGGTTTTGCTAGTTTCTGGAACAGAGGATGGGCTGGATGGTGGCACAGAGGTTGAGCTTTTTGTTGGCACAGGGTTTGAGCTGGTTTCTGGCACATAGGTTGGGCTGGTTGGTGGCAGAAGGGTTGAGCTGGTTTCTGACACAGAGGTTGGGCTGGTTGGTGGCACAGAGGTTGTTCTGGTTTCTGGCACAGAGTTTGGGCTGGTTGCGGGCACAGTGGTTGATCTGGTTTCTGGCACAGAGAAACCAGGGCCCGTTGTTGGCACAGGGGTTGATCTGGTTTGTGGTACAGAGGTTCCACTGGTTGTTGGCACAGATGTTGAGGTTGTTTCAGGCACAGAGCTTGGGATGGTTGGTGGCACAGAGGTTGCGCTTGTTCTTGACACAGGCATAGAGCTGGTTGCTGGCACAGAGATTGGGATGGTTGGTGGCACAGGGGTTGAGCTGGTTACTGGCACAGAGGTTGGGCTCGTTCTTGGCACAGGCGTAGAGCTGGTTACTGGCACCGAGATCAGGATGGTTGGTGGCACAGGGGTTGAGCTTGTCTCAGGCAGAGAGATTGGCATGGTTGGTGGAACAGAGATTGAGCTGGTCACTGGCACAGAGATTGGGCTCATTGGTTGCAGAGGGGTTGAGCTGGTTCGTGGCACAGAGACTGTGGTGGTTGGTGGCACAGAGGTTGATCTGGTTTCAGGCACAGAGGTTGGGCTCATTATTGGCACAGGCGTAGAGCTGGTTACTGGCACAGAGATTGGGATGGATGGTGGCACAGGGGCTGAGCTGGTCTCAGGCAGAGAGATTGGCATGGTTGGTGGGACTGAGATTGAGCTGGTTACTGGCACAGAGATTGGGCTCGTTGGTGGCACAGAGGATGACCTGGTTCCAGGCACAGAGGTTGGGCTCGTTGGTGGCAGAGGGGTTGAGCTGGTTTCTGGCACAGAGCTTGGGCTGTTTGGTGGCACAGAGGTTGAGCTGGTTTCAGGCACAGAGGTTGCAATGGTTGGTGGCACAGGGGTTGAGCGGGATGTCACTAGGTGGGCGGTGGTCTCAGTTAGGCTGGTGTGGCTCACACTCGGGGTGTGAGGGACCGTGACAGTTTTGTGGGTAAAGCAATTCTCTGGGGGCTCACAGCACAACACCCGGACCTCATAGTTGAGGCACATCCCGATATTGCCTTCCTGGTCCCGATTTCGGCACACCAGGCCCTTGCTGAGGTCGCACTGCACCACTTGGTCCAGCTCCTCGATGCTGACGTCAGGGTGGCTCTCGGCCCGGCACTCCAGCTGCGAGATGTACTCGGGACGGCGGCAGATTTTCTCTCCCCTTCTCTTGATGTTGCAGTAGGTTTCCACGTCTCCTCCGTGGGGCCCCGGGGACGGGAAGTCCACGTCAAACCACTTGGTCCACGTGCACTGTGGTTGGCAGGTGACAGTCACCGGTGAGGAGACCACGTGTGTGCCGGGTGTCGTGCTGGTTTTGGGGTGCATGGGCGGTGAGCTGGTTCTGCTCTGTTGTGTGGGAGAGGAGGGAATTCCAGTGGTCCAGGTAAGCTGTGTTTGGGTCTCAGTTTCCCTTGAGGTCGAGTGTGTGGTCTCCAGTGTCGCAGGGTGTGTGGTGCTTCTGCACACGTCCTGCAGCTCACAGCACTCAATCCGGATTTCATAGTTATAGCAAATTGGGGGCGTCTGGTTTTTATTCAGGCATATCAGCCCCACGTTCTTGTTACAGATCACGTCCTGTCCCAACTTCTCCAGTGGGATGTTTGGGAAGTACTCTGCCCTGCACTCCACGTTGCTGGGCTTTTCACAGAACTTATATCCTTTGGATCTCAAATAAGGAAAAGTGTCAAAATCTCCACTGTTTATACCAGGCCCAGGGTAGCTGCTGTCGAACCACTGGGTCCACGTGCAGAACTTTTGTAAACAAGGCTCACGTGTTGTTGAAACTGGCATTGGGCTCGGAATCAAGAGAGTAGTTTTCACCACAGCAGTTGTAGGAGTACCCGGGGTAGTCGTGGTGGTACCCGGGGCAGGTGTATGGGTACCCGGGGCAGGTGTAGGGGTACCTGGGGCAGGTGTTTTGCTAGTTGGCACGGATGGGACCCTGCTAACCCCTTGCGTGGGCCCGGTTTCTGTACTCCTGGAAGTTGCAGGAGGCGGGGTCTGGGCTGGACTGCTGGAGGTGCGGCAGGTCCGGGGGAAGCAGCACAGAATCCTGATCTGGTAGTTGTGGCAGAGCCCTGACGTCTGGTTGCGGTTGTGGCAGGTCAGGCCCACCGTCGGGCTGCACTCTACGTGCTGCCCCAGGATGTCGAGTGGCACCCCAGGGGCCCCCTCAGCTTGGCACTCCACTCTCCTTGGCACCGCGCAAACCTGGTACCCGTGGGCACGGAGGTTTTCCAGCGTGTCGAAGTCACCGCTGTCGATGCCCCGTCCTGGATGGCTGACATCCAGCCACGGCGACCACTGGCACTCCTCCCCACAGGGGTGGGGCTGGACAGTCGGACTGGAGGTTGTGCCTGTGTGCGCCGTGCTCTTGGCACGGGTGTGGCATGTGCGGGCCGGACGTGTTGAGCTCACGACTGCGGACAGAACGGCAGGCGGAGGGGCTAAGTCTCTTGGGGTCCTCGAGGCATCCCCTCTCACCCCCGTCCCTGTCCCCCTGTCTGTCAGCTGCTGTGTGACTGTCTCCACCTGCGATGGGAGCCTGGGGAGAGCAAGCACCAAGTCCCGGGACACACCTGGCACCGGGCTGGGGTGGGGCCCACAGCAATGGAACTAACAGGTGAGTTGATCTCATTCAGGGGGAAGCCTGCTCCCCAGGCACGCCCTGAGCAGACCTGCACTCTTGGGGGAAGCTCGGAGGAGGGCGAGCAGTCGAGGCACCTGCCCCTCAGCCAGCGTAAGGGGAGCAGGAGCAACGGTAGGGCAAGAGCTTCCCAGGGCGCTCCTGGCGGCCCTCCTCCCCGAGGCCGGCCTCGGGGACCTTTCTTCATAGCCTCTGCCCTGTACCCAACGGTACCCCTGAGGACACCAGCCCTGCCAGGGAGACGGGCTGAGCCGGCGCTTCCCAGCTGCAGGGAGGGCAGGCTGCCGGCTCTCGGGCCCCTCCTGGATCCTCGGGGAGAGGGACAGCCCTGCTTGGTGCCCAGCGCGTCTGCCTTACCGAGCGGGGACGTGGAGAAGGAGAAGGTGGTGGGCGGCGCGGGGGTTGTGGGGCTGCAGGTGTAGACGCTCCTCTCGATGGTGCCGCTGGCGGAGCAGCGGGCAGAGATGCACCCGCCGGTGCCGTCAGTCGTGTGGTAGATGACGTCCCCCGGACGGAAGCGCCGTCCGTCGTAGATGCAGACGCAGGCTGTGAGGAGAAGGTCGGGCCCATTAGGGGCTGGGGGCAGGTGGGGACCCCAAGACCCCTCATCCCAGGAGGGCCGCCGGCTTCTCACCCTCAGAGTCGTAGACACAGTGCACGCCGCTCTCGGTGCAAACGCTGGTGGCGAGGGAGAAAGTGAGTCGGGGGGGTGTAGGGGAGCCACCCCCCAGCCCGGCCGGTGGACACAGAGCCCGAGGTCACACCCTCTCGGGGAGCCCCTTCCAATCAGTGAGAGATGGAGGCAGGCGTCCAGCATGCCACGCACCCCGGCGACATTCTGACGGATACTTCCTCTCCGGGGCATCTGTTCCAGGGGGCCCTCTGGGTGGCATCATGACTCAGCTCCTGCTTAACCCCCTCCCTGCCACCTCTCAGGCTTAACCCACTCCCTGCCACCCCCATTCTGCAACAGGGAGGCTCCCAGCTGGAGCCTAGGAGCCTAGGCTGTGGCACCCCCACCAGTCTGAAGGATGAGGCCCGTGGGAAGGTGGCGGGTTGGATCCCTCACACGCTCCAGGCTCCTTGTGCCTCTGGCCACGCGACTCACCAGGAGTGGCAGTTCTTGTCGGAGGGCACTGCCGTGCCTGGCCGGTATGACTTGCCCTGGACGCGGCAGGGCAGCGGTGGCGGTGGGGTCGGGCACGTGGCCACACACTGCATCTTGTCCTCGTCGAAGATGGGGGCCTCATGCGGGCACTTGGGGTAGCAGCCTGCGGGCCAGAGAGGCCTGAGTCCAAGCCAGACCACCTGCCTGACCACCTCCCCACCCCGTGGCCTCGGCTCAGACCCCAGGCCTCGTTCTCACCCACAGCCTGGTGGGCACGTGGGGCTGCTTCCACAAAGGCCCCTCGAGAGGTTGAAAAAGGTCCAGCCCAGCCAAGGGTGCCAGAACCCCCAAGACAACCCCTTCTGGCCAGCGTGGCAGCAGCCTACCTTCCAGGCCACGCAGGTCGTGCAGACAGCGGCCGCCCGGGTTCCGGCAGGTCCTCATGCAGGGCGCGCCGCACGGCTGGTAGTGCCACTCGCACCGGCCCTCGGGGTTGTAGTAGTCACAGAACAGGGCTGCGGGCAAGCAGGCGGGCTCGGTGGGCCAGCTCCAGCCCGGAGCAAGCCACCCAGCGGCCCCAGGCAGAGTACAGCCCTTGGAAGGACAGTCTTGGGGGCCCCGCACAGGCTGGACAAGATCTCCCTGCACCCCGACCTCCCACCAAGCCTCACGGGCTGTTCTCAAGCCCTTCCCTCCGCTCTGCCTCCCAGATGGGACCTTGGAGTGTATGGGCCTTGAATGCCCAAGGTCAGATGCTGCCGTGGGTCCCCTAGCTTCTCGGCGGTGCCACCCGTTGGCTACGGCCAGGGCGGTTCCCCAGCAATGCTCCCCTTCAGCCAGGTTCCAGCTGGGTGGGAAGTGGGGGCTCTGCTAACCCCTTTCGGTTCCAGAACATTCTGCCATCTCTCCACTGATGACACCCCTCCCCCATTTCCGCATTTCACTTTCCTTTCCAACGCCTTCTGCCCAACCTGTGGCTGACCAGCCTTAATCACACACTACTCTGTCACTCCCTGTGGCCCCCTCCACCCTGACGACACATCATATGCACTCACGGCAGATGTCCGGGGTCCGCCAGGACACGCACACGCCCACGTCGTGGCAGGCCTGGGCGTAGGCGGCCACGGCCGTGCAGAAACACTCACAGTCGCCCCCTGAGTCACAGGCGCACGCGTCGCCCACACAGGCCGCGTAGTACTTGGCGGGCTCCACCTGGGGGGAGGAGGAGGCTTCAGATTTGGGGTCTGGAGCTCCTGGGGGTCAGGCCTGAGATGTGACCTGACCTGGGCTGGTTTCCCCCAGAGCTCAGGGACAGCAGATGCGCGGTCCCCCACGGCTGACCACAGGCTGGTCTAAAGGGTGGAAGGTGACGCCAGCCCCCCAACTTCTGTCCCTTCCTCCCCAGGCGCCCCGGGGTACAGCCACGTACGTGGGCGTGGCAGGCGGCGAAGGTGGCGCTGTTGATGATGCTGCACTGTTTCTGGGCCCAGGACTTGCGGTACGGGTTGGCGGTGCAGGGGTCCCTGGGGGCCGGGGCGTCGGGGCAGGACGGGGAGAACTTCCAGCTGTTGCCGAACTCCAGGGCACTGCCCACCACGGACCGGCTCCGCGTGGTGAAGTCATTGCCCGCGTTGTCGTCAAAGTTCCCGCACAGCCCGCAGACCCGGCCCTGCAGA
The DNA here is from genome assembly GCF_017311325.1 of Ursus maritimus. Lineage (NCBI taxonomy): Eukaryota > Metazoa > Chordata > Mammalia > Carnivora > Ursidae > Ursus > Ursus maritimus. The sequence continues at coordinate 46,596,140 of NW_024424786.1, forward strand.
CGGGGGACGGCGGCACCGGGGGCTCAGGGCACAGCGCCCAGCCCGGCCTGGCGGGGGGGCTCAGGGCATGTGCAGGAGGGGCCAGAGTCCCCGCCCTGCCTCTGTGACCCCACTCGCTCCTCTGGGGCCCCACATCCCCACGACATCCCCAGGAGGAGGGGGGTCCTGAGTGCACAGGATGGCTCTCCGCCTTCACCGTGTGCGGCCCCACTCAGCACACGGGGTCACGGTGGCATCCCTCCTGAAGGAAAGGGGGTGCAAGAGAGGCAGCACGGCCCATGGTGTCCCCTAAAGAGCAGCTCAGGTCCTGGCCCAGGACCCGTGAGTGTGGCCTCATGTGGACATAGGACCACTGCACATGGGGATCCAGTTAGGATGAGGATGTCCTGGGTGAGGGTGGGCTGATGACACAGGGCCTGTGACCACGGGGACGCGTGGGACAAAAACACGTGGGGACAGTAACATGAGGGTGCAGGCAGAGGCTGGAGGATGGCCTGGGGCCCCGGAAGCTGGAGGAAGCAGGAGGGACCCTCCCGCAGAGCCTCCAGAGGGAGTGGGCCCTGGGACAGCTGGACGGGACTTCCAGTGTCCAGAAGCGCGAGAAGGAGCCACGAGTTTGTGACAGCGTCCCGACAGCTGCAAGACACTGCATGCACAGTGAAGGGCCCCCCACCTGCCGTCTCCTTCGAGGCACAGCAGCTGAATCCCCGCTCTGTCCATCTGCCTGCCCCACCCCACACCGGTCCCAGACGGCTCTCGGTCTGGGGCAAGGGCGGGCCATCCCGGGGGGCAGGGGTACCCACCTTGAACTCAGGGCTGAGTTTGAGGAAGATGCTGGTCTTCCTGTCCCACAGCAGTACCAGGCCAGCCTCAGTGTCCACCACCAGGTAGATGCCCATCTGGCGGATGGAGTAGGGGGCCTCCTGCCCGGCACCCTTCTCGATCACCTCCACACCACCATCACTCAGTCTCAGCTCGTAGCTCTGCACGGGAAGGGGTCACTCAGGCCTGTCCCCGCTCGCCTTCCCCGGCATCCGTCCAAGGAGGGGCCCCCGGCCCCACCCGGCCCCCCGCTCACCCCCAGGAACAGCTTGATGGCCTTGGAGCAGGTGACGCCCGTGGTCCCGCAGGGGACGTTCTCGGTGACGACACGGAAGGTCCCGTTGGCAGTGCCGTTCCCACCACAGTGGTCCTGGGGAGAGGCGGAGGCTGTTCCTGCGGCCAGGGGCTGGGGTACCCAGAGCCGCACCGCAGGACCGCGGGACAGCCGGGGAGCCGCCGGGACCGTGTACCTGAAGCAGGGTGTAGGCGCAGTCCCCACTGAAGCTGAAGCGCCTGCCGTCGAAGGTGAGGTAGTGGCCGTCCCCGTACACGGCGCAGGTGGCCAGGCAGGCCTCGTCTGTGCACTGCCACATCCTGTTCTTACAGGTGCTGGGGCGGGGGGGCACCGGTCAGTCCGGGCTGGCGCAGGGAGTCGGGGGTGGGGACCGCGGGCAGGCCTGGAGGGCTGGGGCCACACCCCCGCGTACCAGGTGTTGCAGCCCACCCGGACGGTCTGGCCGGGCAGGTAGCTGGCCTCGTTGTGCACACAGGGGCAGTCTGCTGCGGCAATGCAGCGGCCCTCGCCATCGGCCACCAGCCCGTCGGGACACACGCAGCCAGGCTCACACTGGGAGCTGTACTGTGGGGTGCAGGAGACATGGCTCAGTGGGCCAGGGGTCGACAACGGAGGTGTCCCACCCCCAACAGCCTGTGGCGGTCTTCCTGGGACCAGCCCCAGAGGGCCCTCGGCAGGTGGGGTCCCCGGGGGTGTGGGGGGCACTCACGCAGTCCATGTCCAGGGTGAAGCAGCTCTTCTGGCAGCCGGCCCCAGCGGTCCCCGGCGTGGCATTGCGACAGTCCAGGTAGACCATGGGCGGGGTGCAGACTGGGGAGGCAGGCACCATTCAGGGCCCCCAGCCACCACCCGCCGGGCTGGCTCTGAGAGACGCAGCTGCACACCGTGTGTCCCAGCAGCCAAGTCTGTGCCACCCACCTGGGGCACGGCCAGCGGGGTGCGTGTGTGAGCGCGTGTGTGCACGCATGTGTCCACAGTGTGCATGAGAGCCCCTCCCTCGCTGCGGACTCACCTGGGGTGGGAACCTGGCCTCCGATGCAGGTCAGCGTGCCTTGGGTGCAGGTGCTGGGACGAGAGGGTGGTCAGAGGGTCCCCCATGCTGGCCGCCCTCCCCACCAGGCCCATCCGGCCAGGGCTCTTACCAGATGACTCCACGCTCATGCAGTGACTCCCCGTTGGGGACCACGGAGCCCCCGTAGTAGCAGGGACAGCTGGTGGCCGGCACACACTTGCCCGCATCGTCCATGAAGGTGCCACGGGGGCAGGTGCAGCCGTCCACGGGGACAAAGCTGATGCCACAGGTGACGTCCTCATGACTCCGGGCCCGGCAGGTGGGCTGGCAGGTGCTGATGTGGTAGCGGTAGGTCAGCGACTTGGGGCAGGTGGTCATGGACTTCGCTGCAGGATGCCGGGCAGGGGACATCCGTCAGGACAGAGCGGCAGCCATCACCCGCACCCCGCCCCCACCTCCCCCTGCCCCAGCTACAGGGTCCCAGGCCAGGCTGGTCCCGGCGCTCCAGGCCTCCGAGCCCCGCACGGGGATGGGGGCCCTGGAGCAGGTGTTCTGATGGGGGGACACTCACTGCACACGCCGTCCCTCCAGCCACAGAGCAGCACCCCCTTGGAGGCACAGGCGTGCACGTAGGAGGACAGGGCCGCGCACAGGCAGTCCTCGCTCTTCTCACAGTTACACGTGTCGAACATGCAGTTCTGGGGATGGAGCCGTCGTCACACGCACGCGGTGAGCATCCCCCACGCTGCTGCCCCCGCCTCCTCTAGGACCCTTCCTCGAGCCCACGCCAGTGTCCCCCATGCCCCCCGCAGACCCTTGGCACCAAGCCCCCTCCAGGTGGGTGCTGGAAGGACCACGGCCCCTCCTCCCTGGGACCCAACAGGTGCCCGCCCATGAGGTCCGGCCCAGACCCCAGAGCATCTCGGCCACCACCAATTTCTCATGTGGACTCCAGGGCCCCGTGGGCCACGAGCCCTCAGGGGTTGTCAGCCCCGTGCCTGGTTACGGGGATGGAGGCCCAGATAAACTCCAGACCTCGGGACCACGTCGGACCCTTGTGGAGCCCCTCTCCCCACACGGAGGGCAGCGCGTGGCCAGAGGGGAGAGGCCAGGGGGCGGGCATTACCGAGTAGTAGGTGCCAGGGTTCACGGCAGCGTGGCACCGGGCGAAGGGGCCGTGGGGGTCCGTCAGCCGGGAGCACCAGTGCTGAGCATACTTCTCTGTGGACAGAGGAGCAAGTGTGGTCGGCAGGCCGGACGGTCGTCCCCTGCTGCGGCCGGCAGGCACCACCCCCACAGCACCCTGCTTCTCTTCTTCCAGAAGTTCCACGGCCGTAACGGGAAACGCGTTGGCAAGTTTGCCCGTTTACCTCCTAAATCCCTCCTCCAGGCCCAGAGTGGATTCTGCAGCCCGGGGTCACGGGCACCCGGGTGGGCCGCAGCAATCCACGTACCGTTCTCGACGCTGAGGGAGCAGGGGTCCTCGAAGCTGTTCTTAACGTTGGGGCAGGCGGCCTGGGTCTTCCAGGTGTTGGCGAAGGCGGCGGCCGTGCCCTCCACCACGCCGCTGAGGGTCCGGAAGTCGTCGGCCTGGTTCTGGTTGAAGTTCCCGCACAGGCCTGGGGCAGGAGGGCAGCATGAGACCCCGCGAGCCCTGGCCACTCAGGGCGGGCTCTGGCTCCCAGGGCAGGCGGCGCCTCTTACCGCAGGTCCGCCCACGGAGCTCGGGCCCCAGCCTCACAAACACCTGCATGAGTGGCGCCAGCTGGATACTCAGCTGCAGGCCCAGGTTGGTCTGGGCGATGATGAAAAAGGTCGAGGGTCTGAAGAGCGTGACGTTGGCTGTGGACACAGGGGACAAGGCCTCAGTGGGCTGTGAAGGGCGGGACCCTCCAGCGGGGGGTGGGGGGGGTCAGGCCCAGCGCCCTCACCTGCGGAGACAGGCATCTGGGTGAAGATCTGGTTCACAAACACCTCTCCACTGGCCTTGACCGTGATGACCTGGGAGTAGCAGGGAGCGGGGTCAGGTGACTTGTGCCTGCAGGACCCCTGGCCCTGGCGGCCACAGGCTCCCACGAGGAGGGGCTGATGACCCAAGTTCTGCCCCAGGCTCAGCTTCTTATCTGCGTTTCCCTCAAGGACCAAGCATTCTCTCAGGTAAAAACCCGAGTGATTTCATGAAAAAATAAAATTAAAAAAGCAAAAATAAATAAAAAATAAAATACAATAGAGGGAAGTTGCCTTCAATGAAGCCGAGCTACCAGGAGTGCCCTGGTCCCTCCTTCCGGGGCTGGTGGGGCAGGCGTGGAGGCCCCGGTGCCCCTCCCCCCAGCAGTTCCATCTGGGGACTGTCACTCAGAGACCCATGGGGTGGGAGGGTCCTCAGGCTGCGCCCCAGCCCCTCGCTCCCCCACACCAGGATCAAGGGCAGACGTCACTTGCCATGAAGGACACAGACTCCCCCAACCCACATCTGCACTCACCACGTGCCCCCCCCCCCGCCGACCCCCGGGTCTGCGCTCACCGTGTGCCCCCCGCCCAGGCTCAGCGTCAGGCTCCTCAGGCACGTCTCGCTGTCCGTCAGGCCGCACCTGCGCAGCTCTGCCAGCACGGTGAAGGCGCTGCCGTTACAGGGCTGCAGACACGGGTAGTCACGCTCTGCCCAGAGGCGCCAGCCCACCTCCCTGCCTCCCCGCCCACCCTAGAAGTCCTGTGGGGTGGCGCCAGGAGCTGGGGGTGGCAGATGCAGCGGCTGCCTGCAGCCCAGGCAGGGGTGGGCTGGCCCCAGACCCGCGGCCGAAGCCACTCTGCCGGAGCGAGGACCCTGGGGCCCGTACCTTGGCCAGCACGTAGCTGCAGTCCCCGTGCACGGTGTACTGCCTTTCGTCGAACGTGGAGAAGTGGGCACCCCCCAGCACCGAGCAGGTGCCTGGGCACGGCAGCTCCCGGCAGCTCCACTGGCCTCTGGAGCAGGTGCTGAACCGGGAGAGACCATGTGTGTGCAGCCCCTGGGAGCACCCAGCACCCCCCCACTGGCAGGTGGACACGGGTCTTGCCCAGACCCACCTGCATCACCGCATAGACCGGGCCCATCGGTGTCTGCGTGGTGAGCCCCTGGCCCGTACCCGGGGCCCCGGGTGAGAGATGCCAGCCAGCACTTGGGCCATGGCCTCCCGAGGGCCATCCCAGGACATGCCCGGGGGTCCAGGAGGGCAGGGGCCTGGGGTCCTACCAGTTGGTGCAGTCCGTGGCGTAGCCGGCTCCGGGAGCGTAGGTGGCCCCATTGTGCACACAGGCGCACTGGGATGCCGGGATGCAGCCGGTCTGGCCGATGTCGTCGAGCACCGTCCCTGCAGAGGCAGGCAGGCCATCGGGCAGGTGCCAGGCTGCGTCCACCTCCTGAGCAGGTGGAGGGGACCGGCCCTCTGCCCCAGGTCGCCCTGCCCCCCAGGGGCTCCTCAGACCCCGGGGCCCAGAACACGTCTGTGTGATGCTCGGCGGGGGGCTGCTCTCACCCTCAGGACAGAAGCAGCCAGCCACGCAGTGGTCCTCGCAGAGCTGGGAGTGCTCCGGGTTGGAGCAGGTGTCGGTGCAGGGCGAGCCGCACTCGTGATACTGCATGTTGAGGGGGCAGGTCTGGGCTGCAGGGCAGAGGACGGAGCCCGTGTCACATTCTGCCCCCACCTCCGGGCCCAGGCAGGACAGCATGAGGGGGGCACTCACGGCAGAGGTGGGGGCCCCTCCAGTCCAAGGGCAGCCCCCCGGCGTGGGTGCACTGGCGGGAGTACTCGGCGAGCGTGGGGCAGATGCAGCTGGTGCGGTCGGCGTGCTCACAGAGGCAGAGGTCTTGCCGGCAGGCCTGCACATAGCTGCTGGCGTCCACCAGAGCGCGGCAGCCCGAGAACAGCCAGCTGCTCAGGACCTCCTCGCAGATGCCCTGGGGGCGGAGCCGGGGGCCACGCTGAGGGCAGACTCCAGACCCTCCCCCGGACTCCTGGCCCCCACCCGCCTCGGCCCCCGCAGGAGCAGGACCCGCCCCCCAGTGCCCATTCACGCCAGGGCTTACAGTGCCGGGCGAGCAGTCCCTCGGGGGCACAGGGACAGGGTCCTGACACTGCTCTGTGGGGCCGTCCATCTTCTGCAGATTCCCAAACTCGATGGGGGTCAGCTTGACACCTGCGGGAAGTGCAACGCCAGGCTCTTTAAGTTCCCGGGGCCCCGTGCCTTCCCCCAAGGTGTCTCCCCCCCCACACACACTTCTTCTCCCATCCACACTGCTGGGTTAAGGGATGTCTGAGGATTAACTGGGGGATCACCAAGTCATTCAGGGTTGCAGGCAGAGGGCTGAGGCCTGGTAACTGGGGCTCTCCAAGCCCAGGGCAGCACACAGTCCAGGGGGCTGGAGCGTGACCTTGACCTGCCCCGGCCCTCAGAGCCCAGCCAAGCCCACACGGGGCCACCGGACGCTTGGGC
>NW_024424786.1:46602751-46651627 GCF_017311325.1 Ursus maritimus
GGGGGGGGGGGGGGGGGGGCTGCTCTCACCCTCAGGACAGAAGCAGCCAGCCACGCAGTGGTCCTCGCAGAGCTGGGAGTGCTCCGGGTTGGAGCAGGTGTCGGTGCAGGGCGAGCCGCACTCGTGATACTGCATGTTGAGGGGGCAGGTCTGGGCTGCAGGGCAGAGGACGGAGCCCGTGTCACATTCTGCCCCCACCTCCGGGCCCAGGCAGGACAGCATGAGGGGGGCACTCACGGCAGAGGTGGGGGCCCCTCCAGTCCAAGGGCAGCCCCCCGGCGTGGGTGCACTGGCGGGAGTACTCGGCGAGCGTGGGGCAGATGCAGCTGGTGCGGTCGGCGTGCTCACAGAGGCAGAGGTCTTGCCGGCAGGCCTGCACATAGCTGCTGGCGTCCACCAGAGCGCGGCAGCCCGAGAACAGCCAGCTGCTCAGGACCTCCTCGCAGATGCCCTGGGGGCGGAGCCGGGGGCCACGCTGAGGGCAGACTCCAGACCCTCCCCCGGACTCCTGGCCCCCACCCGCCTCGGCCCCCGCAGGAGCAGGACCCGCCCCCCAGTGCCCATTCACGCCAGGGCTTACAGTGCCGGGCGAGCAGTCCCTCGGGGGCACAGGGACAGGGTCCTGACACTGCTCTGTGGGGCCGTCCATCTTCTGCAGATTCCCAAACTCGATGGGGGTCAGCTTGACACCTGCGGGAAGTGCAACGCCAGGCTCTTTAAGTTCCCGGGGCCCCGTGCCTTCCCCCAAGGTGTCTCCCCCCCCACACACACTTCTTCTCCCATCCACACTGCTGGGTTAAGGGATGTCTGAGGATTAACTGGGGGATCACCAAGTCATTCAGGGTTGCAGGCAGAGGGCTGAGGCCTGGTAACTGGGGCTCTCCAAGCCCAGGGCAGCACACAGTCCAGGGGGCTGGAGCGTGACCTTGACCTGCCCCGGCCCTCAGAGCCCAGCCAAGCCCACACGGGGCCACCGGACGCTTGGGCAGGCACATTCCCCGTGGCTGCAAGCCCCTTATGGGTGAGCCTCATGTGGGCTTCATGGGCCTGGCGAGAGGGACCTGGGAGTCGGGGACTCTGGTTGGTGTGGGTCACATGAAATACCACTTCCCGGAAGCAGGAGGCCCAAGAAACCATGAGAGGTCTGCTCGGAGGCGGTGCCGAGGGCACGGGGAGGCACATGTGTGGGTGTGCTGGCATTGTGCACGTGTGGGCACGTGCGTGCAGCTCTGCGTGTGCGTGTGCACGGGCACACAAGCTGGGGACATGTCTGTGCACATGTGGGCATGTGCGTGCAGCTCTGTGAGAGCGTGTGCACGGGCACACAAGCTGGGGACATCTGACCGGGATTCTGGAACACAGCCTCCGGGGGAGCACTGGGGAAGGAGCCCGGCTACCGTGGGGCATCCGCAGGGAGGGTCTCACCGTGGGAGAGGAACTCGTTGAACACAGGCTGACCACTGAAGTCTCCGCAGAGCCCACAGGTCTGGTTGCTATACTTGGGGTCCAGCTCCAGCTGGAATAAGAGCGCACGTCAGACACCTGGCCCCACAGGGACGTCTCAGGACGGGGAGGACAGACGAGGCAGGGACATTCCCAAGGAGGGGCTGGGGGCTCCTCACAGAGGCGACGCGGGCCGTGGACCCCTGCCCCCCACGCCTTCAGGGTCTCCATGGGGGGGAGGTAGGTCCCTCTGGGCCCCCCCCACTGGCCCTGTGCGGCGGGGTCTGGCCATCCCATCCCTCTCGGGGGAGGCTGTGGGGCTGGCGGTGCCCCCACCCCGGCCCCAGGCCCCGGCCTCACCAGCACACTGTCGTCTTGGTCCCACATGAAGACCAGGCCCAGCCGGGCCACCACCTTCAGATAGCTGCTGCTGAACTCGATGAGGACCCCGAACTGGCTAAAGGGCAGCTGAACTCTGTGGAGAGAGGGCTGGGCTGAGGCCGAGGGCACGCAGGGACGGGGCAACGGCGGTCTGGCCCTTGACCAGGGAGGGCCCCTGTGGGCACGTATGTACCCAGAGCACTGTGCCCACGGACAGAGCCACAGGAGGACAGGACAGGAGACCCCGGAGCTCCGGTCTCACAGAGGAACTAGGAAGGGAGCCACTTCCCCAGGCAGGAAAAGAGCCCCGGGCCTCTGGGGGCACACGCAGGGGGCCCAGCACAGGGACCCGGGGAGAGCCCGGGTGGGCCCCACACTCAGGGACGACCCCACGCCCCCCCACAACCACCCAGACTCACAGGTGGCCGTTGACCAGGATGGAGCCCTTGGTCAGCTGGATGACCATGCCATCGAGCTTCATGGTGACTCTGATGACCGTGGTGGTGTTGGACTCCCGGCCGCGGCGGAGCTGGACGTTGAAGTCCTCGTAGGCGGCGCCGCAGTGCGCGGAGAAGACGTAGTTGCACAGGCCCGGGAAGCGGAAGACGTCCCCATCGAAGGTCTTGTAGTGGAAGTCGCCCCAGGTGCTGCACACGCGCCCGTTGTGTGCGGGGTTCCGGGCTGCGGGCCAAGGCGGTCCTGAGGGTGCCGTCCTGCGCCCCGAGCCCAGGACACGGCTGCCTGGGGGCCGGGCGGCTGGGGAGGAGCTGCCTGCACCCAGGCCCTCCTGGGAACGCGGACCCTCTTCCAGTCCTTAGTCAGCATCCCCTTGGGGAGCGGGACCCCTTCCAGCCGCCCCCCAGCCCGGCCTCGCAGACCCTCGCTCACCTCGAACCACCGGGGCCGTCCTCAGAGGGGGCACGAAGGTCATCCCGTGGAGTGGGCGGCCTGTGGGAACGGGGGCACGGCGTCACGCCGCCTGCACGCATGGCTGCGACTGGAGTCGGGCCTCTCTGCCCCCCTGGCCACGCCCATTGGCACCATGCCCATTGGTGCCACGCCCAGCTTGGAGCTGGACGTCGGGTCCACAGGGGCAGCCAAGGCTCCTGCAGGCTGGCGGCCTTCCCTCCCGGCCATCCCGAGGGGCTGTGAGCTCTCCGGCCCAGAACTCTGCCCAGAACTCTTCCCTGGTGCCCAGAGTCTCAGAAGTGCCCGAGTCAACTCCAGGCGCCCAGGACTCCTTGAGTGCTGTGGCCGGGCACGGAGAGCCTGCCTCTTTGCCCAGTTCAGAGGAATGACCCTCTCCCGGGGCTGCACGCCCAGCATGGTGGCACAGGAGTACCCGAAGAGGCCACCCCGCCAGGCCCTGCCACAGGCCAGGGGGACCCATACGTGGCTAGGGGATCAGGACTATGGGGAGAGACGCGGCTGTGAGTTCGGGCCTCCAGCCTGCCGTCCTGTCAGAAGCTGCTTCAGGGATGGACACAAGCAGCCTTGGGGGATCGAGCTGCCAGGTGATTGACCGGGGCTGTGTGTGGGGGGTGTCCTCCAGCCCCCAAATTCTAGCCCCAAGGGAGGGGGGCAGAGCAGCCCTGACAGGTGGAGGTCAACTCACCACCAAGCTCCTGGGGGACGGGAAGGTCTGGAGACTTGTGGCCACGTTCCACAGAGCCGTCCTGGGCCTGGCCTATCAGAAGAAGAGAGGACACTGGCCTGAGCCAGGCAGACAGGGCACAGAGAGGTGGACGGGCAGATGGAGGGGCCTGGAACAGGGGGAGGGTTCTCTCTGCGCGGGGCTGGGAATTCAGGGAGGGTCTCTGTCCACACTGCCCATGTCAGGCCCACGACCCTCTATGAATATTCCCTCAGCTTGGCCCCATGAGCACTTGGGGGTCCCCTGGCCCTGGTGTGGCATGTCCCAGAGCCCTTCGTTCACTCACTATTCCTTCATTCACACTGAGAATCTCTCTGCTTGGGACATGGGGGCATGGGGCAGCCTGTGGAGGGACCAGACGGTAGGAGCTATGGGTCGGCTGAGCATGTCAGGAGACAACCAGAGCCCTGAGGGAGAATTTGGGACAGACTGGGGGATGCGGAGCCGAGTGAGGTGGGGCTGCCTGGCCCAGCCCCTGACCCTGCAGGGACAGTCTACACTCATCCCTGACGCAGGTGCCCCGGGAGCACCCAGCAGGGGCTGGCCCCGCACATGGCGGCGGGAGGCCGGGGACTGCAGGGTGCAGGCGTGCAGGGTGCCATGGTGTGGTCCCCATGGTGCTAAGGGCCTCAGGAACGTTGCCCCTCACCCCGGGCAGCTCCTCTTGGAGCACGCTGTCACCGACACCTGTCCGGGGCCCAGGTGTCCCCTGGCTCTGAGGCCGAGAGGTGCAGACCTGGGTGGGAGGGGGCCTCAGAGGGTCCGTGAACCTCTCCCCAGCCTCCTCACAGCATGGACCTCACGATCACACCTGCCCCCCAAGGCCGAGGCCCCCTGGAAACCCCTCTCAAGGCCCAGATGGGGAAAACGAGCCGGTGAACTGGGGGCGTCGCAGGTACAGGTGGGCAGCCCTGCCAGGCTAGCCCAGGGCCCCGAGCACCTGCTCAGAGCAGGCCTGGCAGGGGGCAGAGGCAGCGAGCAGCAGGAAGACACACATGGATGGACATGCCGGCCAGAGGCTGGCCTGCTGGCTGGGAAGGCAGGCAGGATGCTCAGAGACGCTGGGTTCCTGCTTCCCTCGAGCAGCCCAACCTCAGGGGCCCCTGCTCCCACATGGACCCCTGCAGCCCCGAGAGCTCCTCCCAACCCCACAAGCTGACAACTGCAGGGTGGTGAGGGTCAGGCCCGGGAGCCGCTCACAGACACACTCAGCTTCCCCGGGGCCAGGGCAAGGCCTCGGAGCTGCCCGCCGCTCCCCCAGCCACAGAGCCACCCCAGGATGTGGGGGAGCCGCAGGGATGCCAGGTCAGAGCCGGGGCCAGGCTGGGAAAGCTGCTCTTCGGGAGCCTTACCTGCGTGCTGGGCACTGGCCAGGGTGAGGGCCAGGGCCCAGAGAGGGGCCAGCTTCCAGCCGACACCCATCCTACAGAGGGAGGGAAGTCCCCAGGGGCAGCGTCTGAGGAAGGACCTGCGTGGGCACCAGCCTTTTGTAGCCCCAGAGCTGGCTCCAGCCCCAGCGGCTTCACGTGGGTGGGCGGGGCGGGCCTGCCGCTCCCCTCACCCAGGTAAACAGTGGGCACTCGCTTGGGGCTGGCCAGCAGCCGGGGACAGGCAGAGATGGGTGTAGCTGCCAGGCGGGGCCTGGTTTCCTGAGGGCTCCCCAAGCCCTGGCCTGGAGGGATCCTTCTGCCGCACCCCTCGCACCTACAGTTTCCCTGGGCGTGCTTCTCTGGAGCCGGACCCCACGGACTTCCTGGGCCTGATGGGACAGCCAGGACCTCACCCTCTCAAGAGGGTCTCAGGGGGCAGCGCCCCCAGGGATAGGACCCTGCCCCACGGCGCAGCCCCCAGCTTGGCACCGCCTTGGACCCCGGCTGGGCTTCCGGTTCCTGGCTCCAGGCAGGCCGTGGGCAGCCCCGGGCCAGCTTGAGTCACACGTGGCCTCATGGCCACGAGGGGTGGAAGTGGCCACGCCCACCGGGCCGAGAAGCTGCCGCCTGGCTTACCCCAGAAATCATCCCGACAGGTGGGCCGAGACGGCCCTGTAGTACAACGGACACCCCGCCCCACACCATGGGTGTGTGGGCGTCGGGTCCTTTTGGGGTGCTGTGTACCAGGGCTGACCTCTCCCCCACAAGGTGTTCACACACCCCACAGACCAGCAGCTCCACTGCCTATGAGCGGCCCGACCAGGTGGTCGCCACTGGGGAGGGTGGCGGCAAAGGCAGTGAGAGCACCTGGCCTGGGCCTTCTGAGCATCTCTCACCTGCACGGGGTGGGCAGGGGTGTCTGTCCCAGTGCCTTATGGTCACCTGGTCTTGGGGTCTCTGAGTCATCCCCTCCCCATGCCCCGACTTGGCCCTGGCACCTGTGAGGGAGCACGGCGTGCGCTGGGGGGGCGTGGGGATCATGTGGGATCGTGTGGGAGCAGGAACGGAAGCCTGATGGGGGTGAGTGAGTGCAGCCCCCAGCAGGCTGCTGCTTCGCCGTTCTGACCGCCCCCCCCCAGCTCCCCAGCTTGGCCTTGGAGCTGGACACCAGGTCCCCTGTGGCTGAGCAGGGCAGCGGGGTCCCCAGGGACGCAGGGTGGTCGAGTCTGGCTCCAAAGGCCTGTGAGGCTGTGGTGGTCAGGATGGTGAATGGTGGGAAACTGGGGCCGTGGGCAAGGCCTCGAGGGTCTGTGAGTGGGGGCCGGGACCCTGGCTGAGGGAGTGTGAAGGACAGATGTTCCCCCCCCCAAGGGCAGATAGGCACAGGTCCAGCAGTGTCCATGCTGCCGGCCCTGGACTCACGCCCGAGTTCACATGGGACCCATCGCTCCTCTGAGTCAGCAGCCGTGCCCTCCGGGAGACACGTCCTGCATGTACAAGGCTGGGCCACCCGGCCGGCTGCGGGCACTGCTGGCCACCCAGTGCTGGCCACCCAGGCGCCTCCAGGCCACAGCAGGTCGGGCCCCAGGTTAACTTCCCTTCCCAGGCTCATCCCCCTCCATCTCCCGTTAGATGCTGCCTGGGGCCGCTGCCCGCGTCCACGACAGCCTGGCTGCCCCGGGCTCCCTCCTGGGGCCCAACCTGAACCACAGGACCCGGGATACCAGGCACTTTCCTGTCCTCTGAAAACCCAACCCAGGCAGGACACCCTGGGAGGTCCCAGACCGGGTGCCAGCTCACGTCTCAGCTGAGGGACCCCTGGGGAGGGCACTGGAGTCAGGGCAGGTGTGGGACTGGCCACCTAGCTTCAAACATCAGGGTCCTTCTTCCCTGTGACCTTGTGCCCCTGGAGCTGGTTGAGGGCAAGCATGCGCCCTTCTGAGTATCCGTGCTTGGCCATCGTGTCCCCAACATCGTCCACTCGGTGGCCATGCACTGAGCCAAAGCCAAGACTACAGAGGGGCTGTGGAAGGGTGAGGGGTTGGGGGTCCCCTGGAGCAGCCAGGCAGTGACTCTGCCCTCCTGCCCCTTCTTGGAAGACTTCACATTCAGCGAGTGGTGGAGTGGGGACAGGGCGAGGCTGGGGCTAGCTGTGGCCTCTCTGAGCCTCCATTTCCTCATCTGAGGACAGGGTCCATGGCAGTCTTTGCAGGCAGTGGGTCACACGAGAAGGGGACCCGCAGCACGGGTGCCATGCACAGGGGCAGGGGGCACACGTGGGGACAGGCCTGGCCCAGGGCAGTGGCCCCAGAAGCCTTTGCTCCCCCAGGGTCCCTGGGGGGCCACACGGCCAGGGCCTGGGCCACCGCCCACCCCCCACCCCGAGGTCTGATAAAGTGATGGGGCGGGAGTCCAGTGAGACGGGACGGGGTCCGGCCCTCACAGGATCTGGCTGGCCTTGCCGTGCAGAAGGGAGGAACGGCGCGCAGGCCTTGGCCACAACCCAGAGTGGGGCTCTTGCTGTCACTGCTATCACTGCACCACTCAGATTTGGGGCAGAAAGCGGCCATTGGACGTCCCTCTTTGTCACGGGTGACTGGACCGGGGCTGACCCAGGTGAGGACGAAGCCCACCAGCCCGGGATCCAGCCTGAGCAGGGCCCCACTGGGAGCAAGGGCCCGCAGGTGGGGTGAGAGCCAGTGCTCCCCTCCGGGGGGTGAGGGTGAAGGTGGGGCCAGGCTCTGGGCCCCCGGGGGCACCGTGTTCCGTGCAGCTCAGATGCAAGCAGCCCCAGCCCCTCGGTGTGTCCTGGCCTGAGACAGGGCCCCTCGCCCGCTCCTCTGAAGCCCGTCGCTGTAGGAAGCGTCACCGTCCTGGGGCTTCGGGCTCCCAGCCCTGGCCTGACCCTCACCCCAACCAGCCCACCCAGCTGTTCTTGGCCAAGGTGACCAGGGAGGGGGACACTGGTTTCCATGCCGCCTGCCCCCCATTGGATATCCTACCCTGGGCACAGCCAAGGCCCCGAAGCAGGTGACCCACAGAGCTCCTGGGGTCACTTGGCACTGGCCAGCGGGACCTAGGCGGCTGCTCCCCAACTGCCCTTCTTCTCATGACGCTGCAGGAGGGGGTCTGTCCGGGGGAGGCCGGGCTAAGGCGGGGACAGGAGGCAGCCTCGCGGCTCTTCTCAAGTGGGGTTCCATGGGGCTGCTGTTCTCTCTCTGGGATGAGGTCAGCGAGGATTTTCCTGCCAGCCTCTTGCCCTCCAGGGCCTGCAGTGGGGACACACCCCAATTCCCGCCTCCCACCCGGGGTGCCTCCCACCCAGCAGTCGGCACCCGCACCCCACACTCCAGGCCCCCAACCCCTCCCCCAGAGAAGGTCGCACCCAGACCGCCCTGCGTCTCGCAGCCTCCGCCCTCCACAGACGTGAGCACCGCTGCCCCCAGGCCCCTCCCGGGGGCCCCGAGGCCCGGCCAGCCGCTCCAACGCACTGACAGCCAGCACTGGCCAGAGCGCCTGACGCAGCAGGCACGCTTCTCGGGGCCTTCGCCGTTTCATTCAGTCCTTAAAAACCCAGACCCCGCAGTGGGAGGCAGTGTGCTTACCCCCTCTTGGAGGACGACTCGGATGGCAGGCGCCTGGGGGGCTGGGGCTCCAGACTCGAGGAGACGGTGGAATCCCACCCGCCATGTGGCCCGGGGCCCATGTATCACCCTCCCTGCGCCTCAGGTCCCTCCTTCTCCGGGAAACAGTGACCACAGGGCCAGCGGCTCGGACACACGAACCAGCGAGGCGTCCCCTGAGCTTCATCTGGTCCCCAGAAGTGCCCGCACTGCCCTCATGGGATCCACCCCCGCCTTGCCCCCCGAGACGTGGGCTGGGTCGGGCCTTGCAGAGCTCCTGCTTCCTCATCCCTGAAAACGCCTGATGACTCCACACTGTGTCATTTCTTGGACTTTTTGCACATTTAATGAGTGTGGGATCGTGGCTCCCCCGACGGACGTCAAATCTTGGACCGTGGCGGTTAAACGGGCCATATCTTCCTCTCCCGGCCGTGCCTGAAATCAAGGCAGAGCTCCTGATCCACGCAGCCCAGCCGTCAGGGCCCGCGGCCCTGCCTGCAGTTGCGCGGGCCGCCCAGGACTTCCCGAGGGTCGGGGGTGTGCCCGGGCCGCCCGCACCCACTGTGCAGGTGCCAAGCTTGCTGGCGTCACAGATTGGGAAATGGGCATTTGCAGAAGGGTTACCGCTTGTCCCAGGTGATAGGGAGTGATTTCTCAACCGGGACAGGCCGCGTCCTTACAACCACGAAGAGGAAGTGGGAAGTGGGGCTCTGGGAGCCACTGATAGCGGGCCGGATTATCTGTGGGCGCTGTGGACAGAGAGGGCAGGTGTGGGCCGGGTGTCTCCAGGCCGGAGCTTCCTTGATAAGGACAAAGACAATGATCCCTCCCTGCTTTGCCGCGGGGGGCCCGGGGGGAGCCATCCCACGATGCCCGCGGCTGGGCTCCGCCTCCTGGTCCTGAGGGCCTGAGACCCTCACTGCCCGATGGGCTGGGGGGCAGGGGCGTGCTCTCCCACGAGACAGAAAGGGAGCAGAGAGTAAATTTGGTTTTACGGCGGGGCTGCACTGATTCGAAACCTCCGTGCGTGTATTTATTTATGTGAATCACTGGACAAACAGAATTCCTCCGGAGAGCTGGGCTGGCCACTGAGCCCTGGCCCCCAAGGTCCACGGTCTGGCCGAGGGATCAGCTCCCCCCGTGCCCCACCCCCACCCGGTTCCCCAGCACCACCCCATCCACGGCGGGCCCCACCCCTGCCCCCACAGCCCCCGTAGGGTCTGTGACAGTGGGGGAAGGCACTGTCTGTCGGGGCTGTTCCCTGAAGGTGAGCACATTTGTGTCCTAGGGAGTCAGGGAGCGGCTCACAGGCTACCCCTCCTCTGACCCCAAGGGGCCACCAGCCCCACCAACATGCTGTTTCCCCACTGGGGAGCTGGGACCTGCCACTTGATCACCAGGAAGGACAGACAGAATGTGCTGTCGTCCACGTGTCCCTCACCGCGCTCCCCACGGCACATGCACCACGGGTCAGCCTCTCTGACACCCGCACGGCAGGGGTGTGGGGGTGGAGGGTCTGTCTAATACCATCAGCAAATTTAAAAGGTATTTTTCTCAGTGTAAAATCCTATTTGTGGTAATTACAGCACCACTTCTGGGTATATCCCACAAAGAATTGAAAGCAGGGTCTTGAGACACTTGGGTCCCCACATTCGAGTGGCATTGCTAACAGCGAAAAGGTAGAAGTGTCATCGACGGACGAGCGGATAAACGTGGTCCATCCACACACCGGACCGTCACTCGGCCCGAACACGGAGGGACACGCTGACACCGGCCACAGCGCGGATGGACCTGGGGGACGTGACGCTGAGTGAAACAGGCCAGACACAAAGGGACAAATCCTGCAGGATTCACCCACACGAGGTCCCTAGGGTCTCCAGATTCACAGGGACAGAGAGTGGACGGTGGGCGCTGGGGCCGGGGGAGGGACGGGGGTCGGCGTCTCGGGGGGACAGAGTTTCCCTTTGGGAAGATGGAAAGTTCTGGAAACGGACGGTGGGGACAGCTGCACAGCACGAATGAGCTTAGTGCCCGAGCTGTGGGCTCAGAGGTGGTGAACACCGTATGCTCCATGTTCTGTGTGTTTTACCACAATTTTTTTAATTGGAAAAAAATTAAAGCAAAACCCCGCTTTGAGAAAATAACCATAAATAAAGGTAGACCTTCGCAGATCTAAAAGGAGACATTTTGCAGCAAACTCTCTGAGCCTGTTGCCCCCCCACCCCCGCGGGTCCTCCGGCCCCACAGCCCCGCCCAGGCCTCCAGCTAGAGGGGCTTCTGCTCCTCCACTTTCCCAGGTTCCTATACAATACAAATAAACCAGCCAGGTCTCGGGTATGTTCACAAAAGCCATGGTTTGGAGGGAGCTGAGCCGCAGCGGGGGGGCTAAGCCAGCATCCCCAAGGCTCCCAGGGCTGGCGGGGTGTCCGCACTGGGAGCTCTCCCGCCCGGGCACCCACTGTGGGGGCTAGAAGCCCAGAGGTGCTGGGGAACCACCCTGCCCGGGGCTCCCTCTCAGCAAACCAGCGTGCGTGAGGACGGGCAGTCACCCCTGCAATCTCTGAGGAATTCCGTGTGGGCAAACGGCCACAGGTGTTCTGTACACACCTACTCTGAATCACTACCCCCCAGGGCCCCACCTGCACCGCGGCTGGACTGCGATACCCCACCTCCCTCGGCCTGGACCCGGGGGCGGGGGGGGGGGGCAACACCGTGTCCCTCCAGAGGGACCAGGGACACAAGAGCCAGGGGCCCAGGCAGCCAGGAAGTGACCCTGGGAGAGAGACACTCGTGGCCCGGGCAACCTGGATTTGAAAAGAGGTGCTGGCAAGATGCCGAAGGAAATCACGAGGACGGCGGGGCTGCGGCTGGGGATTCCTTCCCCGGAAACACGTCCCTCAGCCAGAGAGCCGAAGCACGATAGTGGCGTCCCCAGAGAGGTGCTGGGGAGACCCTGACACCCTCCCCTGCAGACCCCGGGCCCCTGGCTGGGAGGGCGAGTAGGGAGCTCTCAGGAGCCCCGGGGACAGCCGAGACAGCACCCCATCCCTTGGTACGTCCAGCCTCCGCTCCTGAGGCTGGACACGCCCTCTGACCCTGGACTGGAGGCTGAGGCAGGACGGAGGCAGGGATGGCAGGCCGCAGGGGGGACCCTGATGGGCTGCAGAGCCCTCCCACCCCACCCGGCTTACAGCCCTGCCTCTGTGGCCCCAGCGCTGAAGAGGCTTGACAAGCAGAGACAATGGGCCACTTAGAGCGTCCACCCCATTCCCACAAGCCACAGCCCCGCTCAGACAGGATGTCACCCCCATGCAGTCTCCGTGAGCCGCCAGCCAGCGTCTTGCTCCCACTCTCTGCTCTGTGCTCGAGTGGGGCACAAGTGCCCTTGGTCAGGTGCCCAACCCAATGGCGGGCTGCCCCGCACGGCTGGCTTTTCCCGGGGCATCGAGCATAGACAGAGTGGCCGTGTGCGCGGCTCTGTCTCCGGGCCCCCGCTGCCCCACCCGGCCTCGGCTCTACGGCTGTGGAATGCCACTGGGTCTGGACTAGAGGAGTCTGAGGAGTGGTGGCGAGGTCCTCCCGCGTGGCTCTTGGGAGCGCTGTGGCTGCGGCCCCACCAATCTTAGACCGAGCTCGTCGGTGCCAAAAAGGCAGCTGGGGCTGGGGGAGGACAGAGTCCGCAGGCCGGAGTGAGGGCAGGCAGCCTCTCTTCCTCCAGTCTGTTCACGTGAGGGGCTCCTTCCGGGTCACTTCCAGCAGTTCCCTGCGGTTCTCTGTAGAGGTCGTGCCTACTTCTTGTTCAGTTTATTCCTAAGTGTTTGAACGGTTTTGTTTTTTAAAGATTTACTTATTTGGGAGAGAGAGCACAAGCGGGGTTGGGCAGAGGGAGAGGGAGAAGCAGACTCCCCGCGGAGCAGGGAGCCCGACGTGAGGCTCCATCCCAGGACCCCGGGATCGTGACCTGAGCTGACACCAAGCATTGGACGCTTATGCGACGGAGCCACCCAGATGCCCCGTATTGGGAGGTTTTTTGATGCTAATTTCCAGTAGTTTATTACAGAGTTATTGTGCTGCAATTACTTTCTTGTATGTCTCAGGCTGGGTCACGGCCTAGATGTCCAGGCCCCCATCCATGCGAGCGACCTGTAGGTGTCGTCTTACATGGTGGAAGGGACTTTGTGGGTGCCATTAAATTAAGGATCTTGGGATGGGAGTGAGGGTTACCCTGGATGATCTGAGGGTCCCGATGTAACAGGTCCAGAGTCTTTATAAAAGGGAGGCCAGAGGCCAGAGGAAGGAAGCAGCAGGAAGAAGGCGGTGGGGGCAGAGTCAGGGGGAGAAGACGTACACAGCCACACGATGGGGGGGCAGGCCGCGAGCCAGGGAGCGTGGGCGCCTCTAGGAGCTGGAAAAGCAGGGGACAGACTCCCGCCAACCCTGAGCCTCTAGGAGGCGGCTCCTTTTTTCTGTTGACCTGTCCATGAAAACTTCTGCCAAGTTCTAAATTGAGCTGTTGGCTTCCTTATTGCTGAGTTTTGAATCCAAGCTCTTTACCACATTTGTGATGCGTAAATACTTTCCCCCGTTGACGGCTGGTCTTCTCATCCTCGTCACGGGTCCGCCAAGGAGTGGCAGGTTTTGCTGAGAAGAGGCTCGGTTTACCAAGTCCTTGTTTCATGATCCACCAAGATTTTCTCCCGTTTCCTTCTAGAGGTTTACAATTTTAGGTTTTATATTGAGGTCCTTGATCCATTTTGAGTGAATTTATCACAAAACTGTAGCAGGAGATCTCAGCCAGTCTGTGACACAGACGCTCAGGATGGGGAACCATCCCCGCGAGGAGCCCCCCCCACGCCCACCACTCCGTGACCCCTGGCGACCACAAATCCATTCTCTACTCCGATAATTTGTTGTTTCGAGAATAGTCTCTGACCTTCGGGGATTGGCCTTTCTTCATGCGGCGTAATTCTCGGGAGATTCGCCTCATCGTTTTGTGTACAGATAGTTTGCGGTTTGCTGTGGTGTCGCGGTCGGTGGTGCGGATCGAACCCGTCGCCTGTGGAAGGACAGCTGAGCTGTCCTCCATTCCCCGCTGTTCCAGAAATACAGCTGCAGCGGATACCGTGAGAACGTCAGCGTTTACGTGTCTGGGACAAACGTCCACGGACGCACGTCTCCGCCCCTCCCAGCACCACACAGTTTGCTCCTTGTGGTTTCGTAGGTCCTGAAATCAGGGACACCGATTGCTCCCCGCGATGGAAGTTCCCGCAGCCCTGCCTGAGCTTTGCCCTGCGACTTCCGACACGTCGTGCTTTCGTTTGCACGCGGCTCAGTCTATCTTTGTGCTCCCTCCAACTCTCCCTCCTCGGCCCGTGGATTACTTAGCGTGTGTTTCTGAGCGTTTGGAGATCTTCTGGCTAACTTTCCATTACTGGCTCCTAATTATTTTTTTAAAGATTTTATTTATTTATTTGACAGAGAGACAGTCGGCGAGAGAGGGAACACAGGCAGGAGGAGTGGGAGAGGAAGACGCAGGCTCCCAGCGGAGCAGGGAGCGCGATGCGGGGCTCAATCCCAGGACCCTGGGATCACACCCTGAGCGGAAGGCAGACGTGTAACGACTGAGCCACCCAGGCGCCCCTGGTACCTGATTCTGTCGTCAGAGAACCGACTCTGCCCGGTCTGGTGTCAGTTACGTCCTGTGTGTAGAGGTTGTTGCGTGACCAGGATGTGGCCCATCTCGGTTGACGCCCTGTGTGTGCCCGTAAAGCGTGTATGCTGTGCCGTTGGCTGGCGTGTTCACGGACTGTCAGGTCCTGTTGGTCGACGGGATTAAGTTCGTCCACATCCTTGTCAATTCCCGGACCAGCTGTTGTATCAGCCGGGGGGCGGGGGGTGGCGACGCCTCAGGTAACGGTCAATGTGTGTATTTCTCCCTTCGGTTTTGTCCGTGCTCCGTTCACGTATTTGGCAGCTTTGATGGGACAGCTTCTGGTGAGCGGCTCACCGCACCCCCCTCGGAGGGTGTCCTGTCTTCCCTCACTGACGCGCCCCTGGCTGGGAGGGGCAGGGCTGCGTGTCGGCACCGCTGCCCTGACCCCGGGTGAAGGGGTTGTCTTCCCGCCCTGACTCTGCTAGACTTCCAGCCGGAGCTTGGGGCGCCCGCCGGCAGCCTGGCGGGGCGGGGAGGCTGGCCCCCCTCGGCCTTTGCAGGAGGTCGGGGGCACAGTTTGTTCCTGTAGTCGGCCAGCTGCTGGGTTGGCATCTAAAAGCACTCTGGGGGGGGCACCTGGGTAGCGCAGTCGTTAAAGCGTCTGCCTTCGGCTCAGGGCGTGATCCCGGCGTTCCGGGATCGAGTCCCACATCGGGCTCCTCCGCTGGGAGCCTGCTTCTTCCTCTCTCACTCGCCTGCTGTGTTCCCTCTCTCGCTGGCTGTCTCTCTGTCACATAAATAAATAAAATCTTTAAAAAAAAATAAAATAAAAGCACTCTGGGGGCTCCTGGGGGGGCTCAGCCCCTGACGCGTCTGCCTGCGGCTCAGGTCATGATCTCAGGGTCCTGGGATCGAGCCCCGCATCGGGCTCCCAGCTCCGCAGGGGAACCTGCTTCTCCCTCTTCCTCTGCCTCTTCCCGCTGCACTCTCTCTCTCCCAAATAACTAAATGAATGAATAAAGAAAAGCTTAAAAGGGCTCTGTCCCGCCCGCCTGCCCCTTTCCCCACCACCTTGGCTCAGGCCAGCAGGTTTTGCTGGCGCATGACGCATTGCCAGAAATCGCCACGCTCCCCTTCCTTCCGGGCTGCTCTGGAACGCCCCCTGCGAATCGTGCTAATAAGTCCCCGGTGGTGCTCCGTCCTCCAAGAATTATTTGTATCTTTGTATTCGGTGTTGTCCCCGTAATGCACAGTTGTCTGGAATGACCCCGAACCGGATCTTCCCAGGGATCGCCCCAGGTTCTTATAGTACGACTTCCCCACTCTTGACTTTTCTACTGAGATTGGGTCTCGGTCGACTGAAGTACGGCCTTTGAGGGCTTTTAGTTTCCAGGGAAGTTATACGGGAGCGATCTCACCCTTTGCCGATTGTCTTTGGGGGCTCCGTCCCCTCCCGCCACAGGCTTCGCCTGGAGCCACCGGCGTCTGAAGACCGTGTCCTTCCCTGCCACCTGTTTGCGGCCACCTCCTCTGGCCGTCCCCTGCTGCAGGCTGCCCCCTCCCCACCACAGGTTTCCCCACAGAACTGCGTCCCTTTCGCAATCGCACACGGATTACTGAGATTCTATAACCAAACCATAATCCCGCTCAGTTCTAACCCCCGTGAAAGCAAGAGTTTTGTCTCTTCGGTGCTCGGCTCAGTGAAACACAGATGTTCGCGAAGAGCTCACTGAATGAGCAAGACGGAGTCTTGCTTCGACTCAGAAATGTCCCGTTGTGTTTTTATTGTGTCTGCAAGCCCCTCGAGTTCCCGTGTGGTTCGCTAAGCCTACTACCGCCCCGTTCAGTCTGTTTGTTCCTCTTTCCTCATTTCTTTCCGGTTAATCAATGCGCTCTTTATTTTAAAAGTAAACTCTATTGAGGTACAATTTCCGTGCAATCAAATGAATTCATTTCCAGTTAATAGTCGGTGAGTTTGGGCAAATGTCGGAACCACCATCACAGGGAACATACAACATTCCCATCACCCCAAAGCGCCGGTGCGAGCCCCCCTCCCATCAACCCCACCCGATTTCTGACCCAGGCAACTGCCGGCCTGGGTTTGGTCGCTTGCCCTCATTGCTGCCGTTCTGGAACCTCGTACACATGGAGTCATGACGGATTCCTGCCGCTCGACATACGAGCTGAGATGCGTCCGTGTGGTGCGCTGTCCGCGGTCTGCTTCTCTCTGGTCTCGACTGCTGTGCATTGTGGGGGCCGCCGCTGGCTCACTTCAGCCACTGCTGCCGGGTCGTTCCGTTGTTTCCAGTCTCTTACACTCGTCGGTGTGCTGCCATCAACACTCTTGTGCAAGTCTCTCTACAGACACACGTGTTGCGTTTCGTTTGGGTGAAGATCTGGGAGTAGAATTCCGGGGCCGAAGGTGCGGTGTGCTTCTGCCAGACAGCTTTCCGAAGCGATGGTGCCGAGCGGCCTCTCCTCTGCAGTGGCTCCACGGCCTTGCCAGCACTGAGTGTAGCCCGTTAACGACTCTGTGTTGTTGAGCTTTAACACCTGTTTCTGGCTTTTTAGCAACGCAGCTTTATATTTTTAGGGATCTCTTCAAGGACTGTAGTGCGCGCCCTCAATTTACCCGCGTCTGTCTTGAATGAGTATTGTACCACTCGAGAGGCACCTGGCTGGCTCCGTCGGCTAAGCACCAACTCTTGATTTCAGCTCAGGTCTCGATCTCAGGGTCATGAGTTCAAGCCCCACTGGGTGTGGAGTCGGCTTAAAAAAATATTATACCATTCAACGTGAAACATAAAAGCTTTAGAACAGCCTGATTTCATTTATCCTCCATCCTCGATGTTATTAGGGTTATTTATTTAACTACCACATGTGTCATAAATGCCTATAATTAATTGTTTAACTTAAAGAGCTAGTAGTCCTTTAAAGAAAGTAAGAAAATTACTTTTTTTTTCATTTCTATTTACCCACGTACTACCATTTCTGGTATGTCTATTATGACATCTTTGACCTATAGGCGATTTAGAACTCACCATGCTGTTTGATTTTCAAATATTTTCTCGCTGTCTTATTGCTACTGATTTTTAGTTAATTTCTATTTTAGTGAGAAAACGCTTTGATGATTTCAGTCCTTAAAAGCTTATTGAGCCTTGCTTTATAGCCTGGTGTTGTTCTCAAGATCTTGGTGAATGGTCCACATGGACTTGTAAAGAACGTGTATTGGGAGCTCCTGGGTAGTATTTAAAACACTAACCTGTTCAAGTCTGCTCACGGTGTCGTTCAGATCTTTGATAGCCTTACCGAGTTTTTGTTTATTTGGTTTATCAATTACCGAGAAAAAAGTGTTAAAATCTCCAAGTATTGTGGATGTATCTGTTTCTCCCTTAAATTTTGTCAATTTTTACTTTGTGTATTTTGAAGCTTTGTTATTAGGCATGTACACATTTAACATTGCCGTGCTTTCCTGTGAATTGGCACTTTCTCATTATAAAATGACCCTTTCTATCTTTGGTAATACCCCTTGTCTTGAAGTCTACTTTGTCTGATAGTAATATAGCCACTGTGGCCTCCTTGTGATTCCTGATCATGCGACACACATTTTTTCCATCCTTTCACTTTTAACCTCTCTGCGTACATATATTTACAACATGTCGCTTGCAGACAGCATACAGTTGGCTCGTGCTTTTTTGTATCCAATCTGAAAATATTTGCCCTTTTAATTAGATAGTTTAGTCCACTTACATTTAATGTAAATGTTTATATGATTGGATTTATATTTACCATTTTATTATTTGTTTCCTCTGTATGCTCTATGTGTTTTTTTCCTGTCCACTTTAAAGATTTTCTTTTTCTTTTTAGCACATTGACAATCATATGCATAGGTGTGATTTTTTAAAATATTTATTCTTCTTGGGTTTTGTTCCTTGGAACCAGGATCCTTAATTTTTGGTCAAATGAGAAAACATTTGACCATTTTTTTCTTCAAATGCATTTTCTATCCCCTTTTCCTTTGTTCTCTTCAAACAACTTAATTTCTGACATTATCTCAGGTCACTGAGACTTTTTAGAATAACCATTTCCTCTTTGTTCCTCAATGTAGATCACTTCTACTCACCTCCTCCAAGCTCATTGATCCTTTCCTCTGCACTATCCTATCTTCTGTTAATGATTACTCATTAATAACCATTGAATGACTATTTTATTTCAGATATATTTTTTTTTCAGTTTAAGGATTTCCATTTGGTCAGTTTTCAGAGTTTCTGTATCTCTCCTGAACTTCCTCACCTCTTTTCCTTCTGTTATATCCATTTTCCTCTGAAATTACTTAGCATCTTTGTAATAGCTACTTTAAAAAGTTTATGTTCTAATTCCAAAACATGATCTCTGTGGCTGTTCTCTTCCTCTTGGTTGTTGGACACACTATCATGCCATGTGACATTGGACCTTGTGCATGATACATGGCAGAGACTTCAGATTTGGTTATCTTCGTCACAAGAGTGTTCTGTTTGGTGCTGGCAGGAGTTAAATTATTGGTGGATTTAACTGTGTGGAGTTCCCTCAAAAAGTTAAAAATAGAGCTACCCTATGACCCAGCAATTGCATTACTGGGTATTTACCCCATAGACACAGAGTAGTGAAAAGAAGGGGCACCTGTATCTCAGTGTTCATAGCAGCAATGTCCACAATAGCCACACTGTGGAAGCAGCCGAGATGTCCTTCAACAGATGAATGGCTAAAGAAGATGTGGTTCATCTCTACAATGGAATATTACTCAGCCATCAGAAAGGATGATTACCCAACATTTGCAGCAACATGGATGGGACTGGAGGAGATTATGCTAAGTGAAGTAAGTCAAGCAGAGAAAGACAATTATCATATGGTTTCACTCATTTATGGAACATAAGGAATAGCAGGGAGATCGGTAGTAGAAGGAAGGGAAGAATGAAGGGGAGGTAAACAGAAGGGGGAATGCACCACTAGAGACTATGGACTCTGGGAAACAAACTGAGGGTTTCAGAGGGGAGGGGGTGGGGAATTCGGATAGGCTGATGATGGGTATTGGGGAGGGCATGTATTGCATGGTGCACTGAGTGTTATTCACAAATAATGAATCATGGAACACTACATCAAAAACTAAGGATGTACTGTATGGTGACTAACATAACATAATAAAAAAAATTTTTTTTAATTATTGGTGGATTGATGATCTTGAGGAAGGTGCTTTAGGCTTTGTTATCCGGACTTCTTTCAGTTTTGTGTCAGGTTTCAGTTATCCCAAGAAACCACTCTTCGTCCTGGGACACAGTCCTTACCCCAGAAGAAGTGCTTATGGAGTTTTAATGGGAAGTGCAAGCTGTTAATCAGGTGTCTCTGAGGTGGCCGACTTACCTCTTTCAGGCTTCTACTGTTTCTTTCCACTGTGAGGCTAGCTTTGTCCCCCACCCACCCCCAGCTATGTGCAATGTTTAAGGACTCAGCTGATAACTTGTGGCTGCATCATCTCCATATCTTCCTTCCTAACTTCCAGTCTATCCAGCAACCTGGAACTTGGACTTCAGACTCTGAGCCCCATGAGTATGCTGCATTTTACTTGAGCTCTGCCAAGTGTGCCTGCAACCTGGGGAGGTTCTTCTGGGGGAAACCAGCAAAATGTGGGCCAGTCCTCTTTGGCTTCTCTTTCTCAAGGGCAGTACCCATCTGGTTGCCATCTGCTCTGGGTTGCTCCTCATACTTAAAACCATTGTATTTTATCTTTTGTCCCGAGCCTATCATCCTTACTGGCAGGCGTGCCAGTCTGATATGAGCTGCTCCAAAAACAGGGAGGAGGCCACTCACAGCGATTCATCTCTTCGTCCTTTTCTTTATTCTCAGAGAACTTTTGATATCTTCCACATTACTTGTTCAGTGGTGTGCACTGTCATTCTTCTTACTGGTGTCAGTGGAGACATCAGCTCTCCCTGTGTCATCTGTTTCCTTCACGCACCTGCCTGATGTTCAGCCTCTCTCATCTCAGTCTGTTCCCTTTCTCATCTCTTTCACTTTTTGCTTCACTGAGTCAATGTTTTTTGAATCGTATTTTCTAGAATATACTTCATCTGTCTTTTTATTTTTTTATTTTTTTACAAAACTATGCCTCCCCCCACCTCTCACGGGAAATGTGTGTTATAATAGCTAATGAATCTTTCCACAAGCCCCACTTCAGGTGGTTGGACTTGTTCATTGTTTGCTTGCTCTGAGGTGGCTTCTTCTGACCTCTGGTATCTTCCTATTCACGAGGGCCATGGGTTCTACTCATCCCCAGACTCATCAGTCAGGTAGTTTATCAGTCGATTACAACATCTGACATGACCACATCTCCCCCCCCCAGGCCCAGCCCTCTTAGCTGAAGCCCTGCAGGTGGGTACCCCCCGGAGGAGGTCTGATGCTAGTTAGGGGTAAGGGAACAGCCTGACACCAGGCTGTGACTCTAGGTGGGTGTGACAAGGGTGGGAAAGGGTGGGTCCCACATGGCCCTTCGGAGGGAGGCCACAGGGCAGTCCCTGATGTGAACTGGCCCCATCCAGGAAGGTCTTCTGGAGCCTCACGGTGGGAGGAGGATGATGGGGTGGACCCCCAGTCTGGGCCAGGACCACGGCTTTGGTTATCCGTCCTTTGGCCCCTCAGTGGGTTCTCAGAGGTCTTGGAGACACTTGGGAGCTTGCTCCAATAGCTTCTGCGTCCTTGTCCAGGTCCCCTCCCCCACTGCCTGTGGGTGGGGCCTGTCTATACTACAGGCTTCTCAACCCACCTGGCTTTTGTCCCCTGAGCCCCTCAAGCAGAAGCCAAGGCTGCAGACAAAGGGGTGTTTGCTTTCCTCTCCCCAGCTGGTGACTTCACCCTGGCTCTGGGCCAGCCTCGGGGGCCCAGGCCCACTCTCCCAGAGTGACAGAGGCCAGAGCAAGCTCCCAGGAGGCATGGGCATTTCTGGGGCTCAGCCAGAGGGCCCAATCTGGGAGCTTGACCTCAGGAGCCTATCCCCCATCTGCAGACACAGCAAAGGGGGACAGGAGGTTAAGGATGGACTCCAGGTGTTTCGCTGCCTGGAGGGGGATGCAGAGGGTTTCATGGAGGGGCGCCCTGGCGAGGCTCGGATGCAGGGTACAACTTATAGGTAGACGTGGTCTGGAAGTGGGCAGGCGTCCTGGGGCAAAATTCAGAACGGGCATGGTCAGGGAGTGAAGAAGTGGGAGAAGGAAGGGGCTGCTGGGTGCCCTGGGGAGGTCTCAGCCTGGAGCCCCAACATCTGTGGGTCTGCACCCACCGAGGCCCCCAGCCCCAGCCCTCCCCGGGCTGTGGGGTGGGAGTGAGCCATGCTGCCCGTTGGTGGCCTGGGAACGCCCGCCTCTCCTGGGCCTGCCAGCCCCACCTGAGACAACATCCTGGCCCCGATAACGCCAATTTCATGCACTGGGGTGCACACAGCACTAATCTGCTTATCCCAAAGGTCATCCAGGCCATGCCCAAGAGGAGCCCACACTGGGCCGGGACAGGGGAAGAGGGAGGGGCTCGCTCCACTGCCCCAGCTCAGCTGTCCAGCAGGGTCCCCTCCCCCCTCCCTGCAGGGGTCACCTTGGAGCCATGCCGACCTGCAGGACAGCTGGGCCAGAAAGGACCTCCATGCATGGTAGGGGCCAGGACCCAGGCTGGGGGTTGCCCATATGTGGTTGGAAAAGGTCAGGATACCCTCACCCCCTCCTGGATGGCTGGACACTATCTGTAAACCCTAGGCTTACAACCAGGACCAAGTTCCTTGACCCCTTTTTCGTCAGGCATCTGTGGGCAGGGTGGCAGGGGGGCATTTGCTGGGTGACTCTGGGCCTCAGTTCTCTGGCTGGACGTTAAGAGTATTGGGGCAGGTACAGCATATCCCTGAGGCCCTCCCTGGGGCTGGGCACTGGGCACCCAGAGGAAGGGAAGTGAGATCCCTGCCCACAGGGCTGCCTGCCAGGGTAGAGGGAGTGGGAAGAGCGAGGAGCACTGCCCTTCCCTTGTGGGGTGCAGCAGGTTGGTGGGGACAGGAAGCATGGAGCTGGAGAGGGACGGGTCCTGGAGAAACCATCAAGGAGTGGGGCCAGCATGACTGCACCCTGCAAGCTACTTGAGGATGGACAGGGAGGGCAATAAGAAGTGACCAACATGGTGGGCACTGTGGGGCACCACCTGGGCCCCGCTGGGACCACAGCCCTCTCCCCACCCCCAGCCACTGGAAGGGTTGGCTCTGAGGCTGGACCAGCCCTCCCCGGGAGCAGCCCGCTGCCCCCACAGCCTGCTCCATGAGGGGCACATGGACCCAGCCCCTCGACCCAGCTCTGGTGTCCCCAAGCCCCAGGGCTCCCAGGACGGTTGCCTTGAGGCTTGGCCGGTGCCTCTACCTGCAGAGGCACCCCTCACCCCACAGGTGGTGCTCCCCAGAGCCCCCCACCCCTGCTCTCTCCCCTCAGATGGGATTTGGGGACTCCTGAGGGACGGTGGTCAGTTGGTCCCTCTGTCTCCAGAGAAAGGTTTGCCTGGCTCCAGGCAGCAGTGACTACTGCCCGACAGGGGTTTACACCATGAACGCAAAAGTAATTGGAGCAAAATTGGCACATTCTATTTGCTGAACCAGAAGGTGTCAAAGAGCAAACACTCCACAGAGGCCTGCTGGCCAGCAACTTCACCGCTGGGTGTTGTCCACACATGCTGTGGGGCTCCTGGGAGATGTGCTGGTGATCTGGCAGGTCGGGCCAGGGGGGACACCGTCCACACCACACTGCTGGATGGGGAGGCTGTCCTCCGGCGAGTCAGACCCAGTTCAGGGTCCAGCTCGGGACGGATCTCTGTGCTTACCACGTGGCGGTACTCGGCACTACTGGGGGCAGAGCCAGCTGGCCTTGCTGGCCCAAGGGGGTGCTGGGCCCCGGCACCCAGTGGGATTCCCTCCCATCCTGTCTGCCCCCAGGAACAACGCTGTCCGAGCTGACTTGAGGGTGTGTGCTAGGCGCAGCGTCCCCCAAGTGGACAGGCACAGGAAGGTCATGCCCGCGCTCCGCCCGCCCCCACCGCCCATCACCATGGCCAGCCTCTGTCCACTGCAGGCAGCACCGGGAGCGGCCTGCATCGCCCAGGCCGGCAGACCTCAGCCTTCCTGGCCGGCTGTGGACTGAAGAGGCCGCGTGCCTCTCGTGGGATCGTTCACTCCTATTTGCCTCCGTGAGCTCCTTCGTTCCTTCCTCTGCATTTATTCCAGTGTTTCTGGGTCCCCGCCCTCTGGAGCTCGCGGCATCTGGGGACGGACTGTTGGCAGACACTGACACAGCAGTGTGGAGGGGCAGGCTCGGGTCAGCGCTGGGGGCAGTGGGGACCCTGACCCAGGAGAGTCCTCCAGAGGCTTGAGGCCCAATTCCAGGCCCTGCTCCCTGGGCCCGAGCTGGGGTGGACGCAGCACGTTCGGAAGGACCCCACCCGTGGGGCTGCTTGCCTGCTGCCGTGGGACCTACCCTGTTCCTTGGGCCTCACAGACCACGCGCACCTGCTTGGTCCAGAAAGTCAGCCCTTTGCACCCCACCCGCCTCCCTCTTGGGCGCTATGAGCGAACTTAGTGCTGCTGAAATCCACACTTACAAACCGTTAAGCTGGTGAATTTTATGTTAAGTGACTTTTGCCACAATTAAGAGAGAGAGAGAGAAAGTGAAGGCCGGGCCGCCCCACCTCCTCTGGCTGGGGCAGAGGGAGAGGGCAGGGAAGGAACCCGCCCCGCTCAGCACATGGGCCTCACACAGGCTGCCGTCGGCCCAGGAGGACAGGAGCATGTGGCTCCACATGGAGACCCTGGGGACTTGAGGGTGCCCGCGGACACACGTCCAGCTGGCCACGGGTGGAGCCCGTCTTTCCTTCTCTTGTTCAGCAAACACGTATTGAGCTCGACCGCACACCAGGCACTGCTGTGCCCTCCGGGTGTTCACTCCACGCGGCCTGCCTGGCGCCCTGACCCACCGAGGGGCCACCTGGGGAGCCGTCCGAGGGGGTGCTCTTGGCAGAGGGCACCTGCCTCAGGAGGCCCGGCCCAAACCACAGCTCTGTTGTCGCGTCGTGGTGGACTCGTGGGTGCCTCCTCCCCCAAGGGGCATTTGATGACAGCCCACGATGACAAAGGCGAGAGCGCCAGCCTCGGGGCTAATCCAGGATCTCCACTGGCCCAGGGCGAAGCAGTTCCGGGTTCCCTGGGGAAGCCTGAGTCACGGGTGCTGCAGCCCCGCAGGGTTCACGGGCCTGTGAGCCATGAACTTGGCACCGGGACAGCGAAAGTCACGTCTATTCAGAGACAAGGAAAATATCGTCTCTGTTCCCCCTCCTCCCTGGGAAAACAAAGGCCTGGTTCATCTGTGCCTTTGGGAACATGCCCCCAGTCGGAGCGGCCGGGCCCTTGCGTGAAGGAGGGGAGACATGACTCAGCCATGGCCGAACCCCAGGCTGTCGGAGGTTGACCGATGTCTGCAGCCACTGTTCATGCCTCAGCCAAGGAGGAGCTGGGGGCCCTGGGGGCAACAGCTGAGTCGACGGTCTCCAGATGGCCCACTCGGAAGGACCCCTCTATGGTGACACCCGGGCTCTCGCCCCTCCTGTCAGGTGGGGCCCCTGTGGGCAGAAGCTTGCCGTCCAGAGCCAGCTCTCCGGTGTGGCAGGGCCTCCACGCACCGTCCCTGGGGCTGGGCTGCCCAGCAAAGCACATCCATCGAGATTCTAAGGGCACTTCTGAGCCCATGTGGGAGGGCCAGCCAAGGCACCGAAGGACAAGGGACAGGCTGGGGATGGGGCTGTCCTCAGCTGTCCTGTGTCCTTCCAACTAGAGAGGCTCAGGGACTCTGTGCAGCCGCCTGCCCCGTGGGGGTGGTCTCCCATCTCCTTCCTCGTCCCACAGACACATGCCTGGGGCAGCCCCCCCCCCGGACCTCACAGCTCAAGGGAGAAGATGGCAAACAGCGGTCACACAGGTGGTGACCAGAATGGTCAGCACAGAGTCTCAGGCCACCGCCACCCCGTGCAGCCCCCATGCACGGCAGTGGACCACGGGACGCTGGGCTCAGGACCCTTGTCCTGCCACCCCCAAGAGTCCCCAGCAGCCACCCCGGTTGGCCCACCAGGAGTGGGGACCAGCCCCTTGCAGCTTAGCCACCTCTGTGTGGGGTGCTCAAGGCAGAGCTTCCTTCAGGGCACCCGTGGGGCAGGAGGAAGGCCATCGGTGCACCTGCAGGCCTCACGCTCCCCCCCACAGAGCTTCCCATGACAAGGCCCATGGGTGGGGCCCGGGAGAGCAGGCCCTCACTGGCCCTGTCCATCGTGCTCAAGGACAGGGAAGCCTGGGGGTCGCCAGAGCAAGGTTTGGGGTTTGCATAAGCAGTAGAGACAGTGTGGTCTGCCTAGCCTGGGCTTCATTGAGCCCTGCCTCTGCCTGGGGCCCAGAAGCAATGCCCCAGGAGGGCAAGTGCCCTCTGACGTCAGGTCATGGTGTTCAGGGGCCCGACCAGCTGAAGCCAGCGGGTCTGTGGGAGGAATAGCCCTGCTCGCCTGCACCTGTTCCCACCTCGCAGCCGTTAGGGGCAACGTGGAGGGGGCAGACCCTGCCTGCCACAGTGCATCCCCAGCCGGGCTCAGCAGGACGGTGGTAGGGCTGCTGCCCCACCGTGACCCTTCCCTGCGCCCCAGTCCTCCCCAGCAAACCACGAAGATGAGCCACCCATCGCCCGTGAGGGATGGAGGTTTGCAGGGACAGGTCAAGGTCGGGGCGTGGCACACAGGTTCCCAGCTACTCTGAACACATTGCTGCCCTCTGTGCCAGGGCAGAGGCGGTCACACAGAAGGACATGCCAACGGATGGAAGCCCCAGCTGGCAGCAGCCCACTCACGCTGTCCAGAAACCCGGTGGCTTCCCGGCTCTGAGGAGCCTCTGTGCTTTTTTTAAAAAAGGCGTTATAAACAGAAACTGGAAAAATGCAAGGACGTCCTCCCTGAGTGTCAGGGTGGGCCACCAGCCCTCTGTCCCCCATAAAAGGCTCCCCGAGTGTCCACAGCCAAACAGACCGAGGTGCAGGCCCAGGATGGTGGGACACAGGCCACACAGCCCTTCCCGCAGAGCCCCCAACTGCCAGCTCCACCATGCCTCGGGGTTTGGTGGAGATGCTGTGCAGTGTGGTGTCCGCGGGTCCGACTGTCATCGTGCCCGTGGCGTGTAACCCACGGGGCTGCCGTTCTAGAGTTCCGCCACACGAGCAGCTGGTCTCCGCAAGCAGACACGTTGCTTGCACACGGCCCCAGCAGGAGCCGGATCTGCAGTGCCCTCAGCTCAAACCGAGCCAGACCCAGGACGGAGCCTGGCGGGTCTCACCCCNNCCCATAGCGTGTCACCCTGAGCGGCAAACCCAAACCACTTCCTCCGGGCCCTGGGGCCTGACCCCTCCCATGGCCTGCTCTCCCTCCTCTCTGTGAGTCACCCCATGGGCCGGGCCTATGCCGGGTTGCAGGGGTCCCCCGAGCCCCCCACCCTGTCTCAGGAGCAGCTGGACCCCAGCCAGGCTGGGCCTCTGCCCCTTGCACTTTGGAAGGACACTGGGTGAGGATGTGTTGGTGCAGCCTGGAGGGACTGTCCAGAGCTGGCACTTGCTGGGGGACCATCCATCCCCATCCCCAGGAACTGGTCCCCACATTCCTGAACAATGGGGCGGAGGCCACATGGATGCTTCCTGTTTGCATACAGGGCTGGCCAGTCTGCCTTATTTAGTTATGAGATTTATGGGGTTTTAATGAAGCCCCATCTAATGACGCAGTCACTGGTCAGCATCAAAGTGGGGAGTGGTCTGAGAGACAGAGACACAGAGATGCGGAGAGACAAAGCCCAAGGCTGCTTTGCTGGGGGGGCAGCTGAGCAGGGAGGGGCCGCAGGAGGCCACAGGGA
This sequence comes from Ursus maritimus, assembly GCF_017311325.1. Lineage (NCBI taxonomy): Eukaryota > Metazoa > Chordata > Mammalia > Carnivora > Ursidae > Ursus > Ursus maritimus. The sequence continues at coordinate 46,629,852 of NW_024424786.1, forward strand.
CGCAGGCTGGTGAGGACCTTCTGGCTTCTCCCGGCCTCATCCCTCATCAGGCTCCCGGCTGTGGAGGTCAAAGGTCGGAGGTCGGCAGGGTTGCCCATGCCCCGCAGGGAGATATGTATCAGTGTGTCATACAGGCAATAACCCAGGCAGGGCCAGAGCCCCCGGAATTTGCTCCTCTCCGCCCCCTGCAAGCACCCAGGCTGCTGGGTCAGACGTGCAGGGGCTCCTCCTCCCCGGCCGCCCAGCCCAGTTCAGGTGAGGGCCGAGCCGGGAGGGGTCTGCTCAAGGGGACACGTCCAGGTGGCTGTGAGACCCTGGGCTTGTCCCTCCTTCCTCCTTAAGAAGACCCTGGAATCCTCCAAACAACTGAAAAGGGGCCTCAAACCAGCACATGCCCCCCTGTGTTCACAGAGCAGAGCTGTGAGCACCCCAAGTGTCCACCGACAGACAAGCAGATAAACGTGGTCCATCCACACACCGGACTGTCACTCGGCCTGAACACAGAGGGACATGCTGACACTGGCCACAGCGTGGATGGACTTGGGGGACGTGACGTTGAGTGAAACAGACCAGACACGAAGGGGCAAATCCTGCAGGATTCACCTGCATGAGGTCCCTGGGGTCTCCAGATTCACAGGGACAGAGAGTGGACAGTGGGCGCCGGGGCTGGGGGAGGGATGGGGGTTGGTGTCTCAGGGGGACGGAGAGTGGACAGTGGGTGCCGGGCCGAGGGAGGGACGGGGGTCGGTGTCTCGGGAACGGAGAGTGGATGGTGGGCGCTGGGGCCGGGGGAGGGACGGGTGTCGGTGTCTCAGGGGGACAGAGAGTGGACGGTGGGCGCCGGGGCTGGGGGAGGGACGGGGGTCGGTGTCTCAGGGGGACGGAGAGTGGACGGTGGGTGCCTTTACCACAATTAAAAATTTTTAATTTTCATGAACAGGAACAACATTAAAGTAATAATTGGAATAATATCCTGACAGTAAAAGACAAAAGTCCTCAGAAGGGAAGGACTCAGAGACAGATAAGCAAGGCCAGAAAACCAAGCACCTGGGCTGGATGGTCAGCCACTGGCATCAGGAGGGGGGAGGCTGGCACAGAATGGCTCCCCGGTGTGGACCCTCATGAGAATACATCACCAAAGGTGAGTCACCTCATTAAAGGGGGGTGGACAGGAGTCTGAGAAAGGTGGGCCTGGCTGGGACACAATCATTTATTTTAAGTGACAAAAGCAAGGGTTTTCAAATTTTGTTTTATACCCAGCCGAACCGTCACTCAAACTGGAAGACAGAACCAGGGTTCTCGAAGACCCCGAGGGCTCGGTGCCGAGACCCACGGACTCAGACCCTAGGAGCAAGCATTGAGCTGCCACAAGTCATATGTAGGGAGGGGAGCTGCCGCTCTCCAGCCGGCCTGGAGAGAGAGCACGCATCTGGGGCAACCGGATTGGGGGTGGGTGGGAGAGCCCAGCAGGCCCGTCACCCCTGTGGCTGCGTTCTGATGCCCTTGGGGCCCTTCTCCCACCACGCCACCCCCACTTCCATCTGTGCAGGACACCCAGAGCCCCGTGCGTCAGCCAGCACCCGGCAGGCTCCCCAGGCAGGGCTGGGGAGGGGACAGGAACTCCCCCACCCCGATCCCAGCCATCGGAGGGGTGCACCCAACTGCAGTGAGGGCCCCCAGGGTCAACGGTGCAGCCGGCATCTGCCGTGTTCCCGAGAGGCTCCATCCAGCTTCCGGGTAGACCATGCCAGTACCCCACCTTGGGTGGGGAGGACAGAAATGGTCCCTGTGGCTGGTAAACTTCGAAGCCTGGAGCACGGCCCACCACCCAGGCAACAGGTCTAAAAGGGCCCCGAGACAACTGTTCTTTGGGGTCTGGTCTTTTTTGGGCCCTGATTTCACAGACAGGAGGCCACAGTGAACACTGGAGACCCTGTCCGGCATCCTTCCCCAGGAGGGTCTTGGAGGCCAGCTTTAAGTGGGGGTCACATTGGGGCCCACACTCACTGCAGAGGTTACCCTCCAAGTTAGCACGTGTCCAGGTCCCAATGGGGCCCTTCAAGCAAAGGTGGGAGTTGACTCTGTCAGGGGTAGGGGCAGTTCGGACAGTGGAGGGGGGCAGGTACCCAGGGGCCCAGGCTGCAAAAGGGGCGGCATCCAGGCTTCCCGGGGGAGGGGCCTGGCTGGAGCTCAGGGGCCATCGAGGAGGCATGGCGGCCCACGGTGCAGAGCTTGGCTGAGCCCTGTCCTTGTTCCTGGACGGACTGGGAGCTCCTCTCAGCCGTGCAGGAAACCGGACGGTGGTTGGACAGCTCGCTGAGCCTGGAGATGCAAACGGCAGTAAAGCCACCCTGTCACTGCCCTGGGGTAGCCCAGTGATGGCCTCGGGCCGCCAGGAGAAGCCCGCTATCCCTCTGGGGCCCCTTTCTATAAGCCGGCTGACACTTGAGGAGATCAGAGCTGAAATGCCCAAATTATCCCCTGACAGCGCAGGGAGGAGGAGGCTTGGCTGCAGGGTGCGGGAGAGCTGAGGGAGAGTTCCGGCCAGGATGGGGCAGGTAATTCCTGCAACGTAACCAGCCCGGGGCCAGGGTGGCGGGGCCATGCTACTGGGCCCAGTGCATGATCCCAACGTCACTCGCCCTTTTCAGCCAGCTTGCCATCTGTGAAGTGAGGATGAGGACCCCCCTCAGGATCGCCGGGAGGATTAAGCGGTTCTGCCCTCGGCACCAGGCGCTGAGCTGGTGCCTACGCCCCCGTTATCCCCGCAGAGTTTTAGGACATGGCTTCTCAGCGGAAAACCTCATGGCCCTCTCTAAGCTTCCCGTCCTGTCCACCTGCTCTCCCTCCCTGTGTAGTCGTGGGCTGGATGAGCCTGTGCGTGCCCGGGGGCAGCCCTGACACAGTCCCCAGAGGAGGCAGCTCACGCAACGGACACGTATTCTCTCCCGGTGTCTGGAGGTGCCGGGGGCGGGGACCCCCTGAGGTCTCTCTCTTCATGTGTGGACGGCCGTGCTCTCCCTGGGTCCTCACGGGTTCGTCCTTCCGTGCGTGTCTATGTCCTGATTCCCTCTTCCTGTAAGGACCCTGGTCACACTGGTGACCTCGTGTTACCTTGATGGCCCCTTTAAAGACCCCCTCTCTAAATACAGCCGTCTTCTGAGGTGTTGGGGGTAGGGCTCCTACATACAAAGTTTGAGAAACGTGGTTCAGCCCAGCATAATCTATAGGAAAGTGAATCCGAGCTCACTGCACGAGGGAGGAAATGCCTTCCGGGGCCCAGCAGGCGGGTGGGTGCGGGGACGGGCTGCGGCACCCCTAACCAGGGCACTGGATGTGACTCCATCAGCAAGCTCGGGAGCTCCTCTGCTGGGGCCCACGGGCGCTGAGGTTCTCAGAGCTGTCCCATCTGTGCACGCCTGGTCACCGGTGTGCGGGCTCTGCCTGGCCGGCTTAGGGGACGGAGAGGCTGACCACGGCCCAGGGGAGGACCCGGGACCCGACAGACTGTCTGGGGCGGGGCTCGGGGCCACAGCTGCTGTCTGCGCACAGCAGGCCTGAGACCCAACGCTGAACAGCACAGAGGATCCCACCTCCCATTCCCTGTAGCAGGAACGACTTCAAACACACTGAAGGACGGAACACGATCGCACGGGTGCCCGTGTACCACCACCAACTTCAGCCACCACGGGTGGAGTGCCATTCCCGCTTCACCCACACTTCCATCAAGAAAGAAAATATTCCCTGTCCCTACACCCGGTCCATGTGGCCTTGTGGGTCGTGCAGACTGATGAGACCAGCCTCCCCACCTTTGAAACGCTCCTGGTCCTCTGTGGCTCTTTGCCCCCCACGCAGCCCGGTGGAGCAGCCACCTGCGTCCCATGAGATGCTCTCCACAGATTCTGAAGGGCCTTTCACTGGATTTATCCGGCTGTTGGCTGAGAACTGACTGTAGTTTTCTTTCTCTCTCTTTTTTTTAAATTTATTTGTTTATTTGACAGACAGAGAGAGACAACGAGAGAGGGAACACAAGCAGGGGGAGTGGGAGAGGAAGAAGCAGGCTCCCAGCGGAGGAGCCTGATGTGGGGCTCGATCCCAGAACGCCGGGATCACGCCCTGAGCCGAAGGCAGACGCTTAACGACTGTGCCACCCAGGCGCCCCATGACCGTAGTTTTCGAAACCGAATCTGACGTCTCGTGAGCACAGCGTCTCTGTGAACGAAGACCCTCCTGTTTGCGGTCCGCGGGGCAGAGTGAGCCCCCCGTGAAGGCTGCGGCCTCGTTGTTTGATTTGTTCTTAGGAATCTGCACGGGTTCTGAGGCTGCTTCCGTTACATTTGCTACTTGGTTTTGTGCAGTTTTTTCCTTTATCGACATTGTATCCAACAAGGTTCCTGAGCTCTCTGGCCTCGGAACGGAGCCCTGTTCTCTTGGCTGTCGGCGGGTCACAGCATCTTTAACTCAGGGCTTAATCTCTTTGTAGTCCTGGTATTTACTATTTCTTTCTCTTGTTTTATCAATTTGGCAAGAACCTCCAGAGAGCCGTGGGTGGACAGCGTCCGCTTTCCCCGACGTTCATGGGGACGATCTCGAAGTCCCAGCACCGGTTCCTACGCCTGCTCCCATTCCGTGACAGAAACCCCCCAACATGCTAGGACTGTTGCTTGTGGCCTTAGTTTTCTTTCTTAAAACAGTCGAGACCAGCTGTTTACTTCTGTCAGATGCTGCTTTCGCATCTACTGAGAAGAGCGCAGGGTTTTTCTCCTGGAATCTGTGATGTGGAAATCCCCTGGGCTCGGAGCGAGCCGCCGGCTCCCCCTTCCGCTCCCCTAGCGGCATTGCACCTCCCGGCCCGGGCAGCCGCGAGCAGCAGGGGGCGACCTCGGGCTCAGGACTGCATGCCGCGGGGCCTCCCACGGGCAGCGCACGGCGACCTCAGAGACCCTCGGTCCCGGAGTGAGAGGGTGTGCCGCCGGGCACCCGCCACGCCACAGCTAACAGGAAGCCCGCATGACCAAACACCAAGATTCAGGGGCTTTGGTGACGGCCACACAGCGGAGCTCCCTGGCTGGCTCCCATCGCCGGTACATTTTCTCGTGCTGAAGTGTCCTTGGATGCTGGGAGAACTCGACTTGCTTAGGACTGTTGGGACGTAGGGTGTGGGGGGGGAGGGGGTTCATACATAGCACCCCCCCCCCACCTGAGTGCTTGAACCAGCCAAAAAACAAGCACGGCCTCAGAGAGGCAGAGGCAGGGCCACACCTGACCTTGTGAATTAAAAATTCACAGACTGAAAGCCACGGACTACGGACTACGTTTGCGGGTATGCTTCCCCCTGGAATTCAACAGACAACCTTCCAGTCGCTGGCAGCACGGGGCCTGGACGAACTCCCCTCCGGTCACCCCTGGGGGAAGGGAGAGAGAAGAGGCAGGATGCCCGCCCTCTGTTTCCAGTGGCTGCCTGCTGCCTGGGGGAGAGCGAGCAGAGGGCGGCAGCGCCAGGGTGAAGGGGACCAGCCCTGCGTGGACGGAGAAAGGCGCATGCCCTCGTGGCTTCTCTTGCCCACCTGAATTCGCTATGCTGATGTATTCCCCAGGGTGTCCGTCTCCGTGGTACTGAGTGAGACGTGTGCACAGTGTTCCTTCCTTGGGTGGATCTTGAGCGATTTGGGGACCACGTAATTCCAGTTTCCGAATCAGACGGCCGGGCTTTCCCACGTTTTCTACCATCTAGTCTGTGTGATGTGATGCCACCAAAGCCCCGGTCGTGCACCCCACCCCGTGGCCTGTCCTCACTGATCTGGGCATGGTTGTGCACATGGCTTGACGGGGGTGACGCGGGAAGTGCTCGGGCTGGAGCTGTCCTCTTGTCACTCCGCAGACGGTGGGGCACCGTGTGAATTGCCGCCTCACTCTGGAGAAGAGGACACGTGCTGGGGGGCATCTGTGAGCCCCGCTGCTCCAGCCACAGCCGGCCCTGTGGACCCCCCAGCTGACGGCAGACGCCGGACAAGCCAGCCCGGGCTGCAGACTGGAATCACGAGCTGAGTAAGTCGTAGTTATTTGAGGCAACTGTCAGACGGCTCGCTCTTGTATCGAGTATGAGTTACCCGCCGTAAACGCCATCAGGTGATGTGCACAGTCTGGTAAATGTCAGCGTCTGCGTGCAGTCACGTGCCCACCACGGAGCGTGTCCACGCCACTCTGCAGCCGGTCCCCTCCCCGGGCCCACGTCCCAGGAAACCACGGCTCTGCTTTCTGCTCCCACGCTTTGCCATCTCCAGACGCCTCACTAGGAACCGTGCGGTCGTGTGTCATCCGGCGCTTTCTAGAAGCCTCCGTGCTGCACAAGTGGGTGCTGGCCCGTGTTCGCCGCTTACACCACAGACTCAGCTCTGACTCCAGACAAGTCTCCCCCAGGAAAGGGAGGTGGGGAGACAGCCAGGGTGGGGGGCCAGGCCTCCTCAAGTCCCCACCCTGCCTTCCAAAGCCACTGCTCAGGGAAGGCTCTTTCCCGGCTTTTTCCACGGAGGCCCCGTGATTGAGGGCGAGACCGTGGGGCCCGGGGCTCCCCTAACCCGTGGTGCCTGGCAGAGCCCAGAAGGAGTAGCTCCAGGGTCTGGACCGGACCTGACATCACAGCAGGGTGACCCCAAAGCCCCTTCTCTCTCTGGGACCAGGCAGGGGTCCCGATTCTACCACCTTCCCCTGTGGTGAAGAATAGCATAGCCTCTGGGGGGCCTGGTGGGCAGCAGACTGGCTGCGGTCCGTTCCTTGTAACGGTCACGATCCCACTGTGAGGTGAAGGGCTGGGAGGGCGTCCCAGGCCCTCAGTAGACCGAGCCTGCCGGCATAGCCAGAGCCTGAGCCAGACTGACCCCTGGAGGCCACACCAGGCCCACAAGGCCCAGCTCCTGAGAGCGTGAGTGCCCCCTGACCCAGACACTTGGGGTGCGGTGGTGTCTCCAGGAACCGGGCATAGCAGAGCCATGAGGCACACCTCTAATCTAGGGGATGCTGTGTGGAAAGACAAGGTAGGCCAGTGTGGCCAACACAGGCCATAAGCTCTGGATACCCCGTTGGGCCGTGGGTGGCCTGTCCCCCTGTCCCCAGAGCACCCTCAGCCAGCAGCAGGGACCATGGGGCCCAGCATCTGAGCTCACAAGGGCAGCTGCCACCTGGCCCCTAACCCAGGTCCCACATCCCCACTGAGCCCCAGGACAACGCAGCTCAGGGATGTGGGCCAGATGAGGAAGCCGAAAGAGCTGGACATGACCGGAACGCCTCCCTCGCGGCCCCTCCCCCCTCCCCACCCGCACCCGCCCTCCTCCTCTGAAAAGGACGCAGAGAGAACCAAGAAGACAGCCCTGGCTGGGCCGACAGGGCGGGTCTCTGTTGGGGAGGGGCACCTGCTCTGCTGATCTCTCGCTGAGAAGCCCGATTTACAGAAGGGCGCCCAGCTGAGTCCCGCGAACGCGTGATCAAGAACATCTGAGGCCCGTCTCCTGTCATCAGCTGCACCAGGGGGCAGCCCCGGAGACGAGGTGGGGGCCGCTTGGCCTCAGGTCGGAGGGCAGATCAGCATCTCCAACTGGCCCCAAGGGTGTCCGTGAAAGCTGGTGGGCAGCCCAGAGAAGAAGGGACCACGGGGGGAAAGCATGGCCTGCACGCTGGGGTCCCCACGGGAATTCTCCCCAGGTAGAAACCAGGCTTGGACAGGGAAGGGACATCCACGGGGCAGACTCTGGGCCGGTGGGCTCTCCTCCAGACCCAGCCACTCTGGTGGAGAGCAGAGGCTGGGAAGCAGTGGAGGGGAAGGGTGGGGAGGGGCACAGCCAAGGCGGTCGCTCCCAGGCGGAGGGGCAGGGTGGCTGCCCACTGCGCGGGTATCCCTAGCAGACCCCTCAGAGCCCTCGTGTGAACAGTGGGAGCAGAAGGGGCGGCCTGTAAGAAGCGAAGGGACCCCCCCAAACGGCCCCCAGGCCAGGCGGTGTTGGTGCCCAGTGTGCGGATCATTCATCCGTCCCTCCAGAGGGCTGGGCGGGGGCTCTGGGGAGCACCCTTTGCTTCCTCTGGGGCAGTCTCAGCGACCATCTGCCGACGGCCATCAAATGATTTTGAAGCCAAAAACCTCTTTCCAAACAAAGCCTCATGGAAACCTCCACATGTCAAAGAGAAAACCTTGGCTCTGCTGCTGACACTGGGGGTCTGCGGGCACAGCCGAGAGAAGCAAGCGGGCGCAGCTGCACCCTCGCCCACCCCGGCGTCCAGAGCCCCCACCTCTCAGCTGCAGAGCCAGGAGGTGGATGAGGACGCTGGCCCCGAGGCTGACCCTCTTCCCAACCAGATGCAGACCCCCCCCCGTTCTTGTCCTGCAGTTGGTCCAGCCTATGCTGGGCTGCCCGCCGGAAGGGCACAGCCTGGCGGAGCAGAAGGGACCCACTGCCAGGGTGGGCCAGGAGCTCAGCTCCGTGTCAGTGACACACACCGCACACTAAGAGAATTTCTGGAGCTCACAGCCCTCATGGCCTGGGGGGTGGGGAGGACACCTCGGAACAGGTGAGAGCCACAGGGCAGGCACCTTGACCGTTTTACAGAAAGGCTGGTTCTGAAGCACCCGGAAGCCCCACTTGGCCACACGGCAGAGGCCGGCCCCGTGCCCTCAGCAAACCTCCGGCCCTAGGAGGCCACTTGGTGCCTCCAGGGCCACCAGGCCAACTACCGCCTACAGCGTCCTCAGGTCTAGGCCAGGGACAATGTGGGCTCCTGCGATCACCAGAGGGGGCTGTGCAGGGTCGTCTGGACCCCACCAGGCCAGGAGGGGTTGCACAGACCCCAGGTCCCAGGTCCCAGGGTCGTGCTGGTGTGCAGACTCTTCCTGACTGGCCATCACCGGCCTCCCTGATGTCGGGCGGGGGCAGGTCAGGGAGGGCTCATGAGGGAGGGCCGAGCCCTCAGCCCAGCCCCGCAGGACACAGAGAATGCAGAGGAAGGGGGTTTCCGGTGCCCCGTGCCAGCCCTCGCTGGCCCCCAGCACCGTGGAGCCTGCTGTGGGCACCGCCCTTCCTGACAGCCTCCATCCGGTCGGCTGTAAAATGTGGCAGAGTCTCGTGGGAGAGGACGCTGTGGGTCCCCGGGGACGTCGGCACCCTCCCCTTAGGCTGCTGAGGGTGCTGGCAGGTAGGGTGACTGCACTCGGGGCTCCGCGGCCTCGCCAGCTGGTCAGGCCGGGGGTCTGCTGCCTCGGAACAGACAGCTGGCTCCTTGCCCAACCTTGTGAGCTCCGGCTCTGGTCCAGCTGTCCCCACGGCCACCCAGACAGCCCACCAGCCTGGCACTGTGTGTCATAAAAGGACCAGAGGAGTCCCTTCCCTGAAATTCCCACTTTGGAGGCTCAGCTCACACAACAGCTTCCCAAATACATGCGGGCCGGTGGCCACGTGGATGAACGCCCGGGCACAAGCACACGCACACTCACAGGGCCAGCCTCCCGCCTGGGTCCACAGAGCCACCCAGAGCTTGTGCAAGTGGGTCTGAGGGCGGGCGGCTGTGCGGGCACCCTCAGCAGCCAGGAGAGACCCAGCAGTCAGCCTTGGCAGCAGGAGCTGGCTTGCTGCCTCTGGTCCGTGGACCGAGAATGTTCTTCTTCTTGCCGGCGGAGAGACCCAGGGTGAGGCATGTTTCACACACACACACGCAAACGTGTGTGCACATTCACACTCAGGCCGCACATGCTCACACACGCCCACATCCAGGAGCACACGCTTGCCCTGAGCTGTCGGGCCTCACCAAGGCAAGAGCCTGCAAAGCCCCCTGAGAGCCCTCTTTTGCAAACTCTGAACTGGAAGTCCTCCCGGAAGCGGCCTCCTGCTCTGTGGCCGCCCAGAAAGGGCTTTACACACGCCGAGCGGGGCAGGGCAGGACAGAGGGGCAGGGCAGGACTGCGCTTTCGGAGGCATCCTACAGGAGGTGGTCACGAGGGGCGCTCCCCTCTGAGCTTCCTCCAACCACTCGCCCCACAGCAGCCACCCAGACCCTCGGCCACAACTGAAACGCACCAGCACAGCGTCTGCCCAAGTTTATTTTGGAAAGCAAAGAATTGAACAAAGACTCAGAAAATAAATATCCTCAGAGAGGAGGTCCGCTTAGGTGAGGAAGCTCAGAGGGTCAGCGGGGGGGTGCGTGCGGAGGTCGGGGGCCTGGACGCGGGACCCTGCTCATTCCCTCCCCGGATACAGGCCCCTGGGGCTGGCGCGCCGGGCGCGGCCGGGGACACTGCGCTGAGCCCGCGGGAGCTCGCACACGGTGTCCTGGCACTGGCAGCTCTCGATGTGGGTGTAGGTGTGGTTCCGCGAGCTGCCATCAGGGCAGCTCAGCTCCACCTCCCGCTGGCTGGTGCGCTCCTCCTTGCAGCAGGAGCACCTGTGGTCCAGGGCCTGGGCCTCGGCCGAGTACCTGGGGGAGGGCCGCGGTGAGGAGCCACTCCCCCCCTCCCCGCTCTGCCACCCCCAGCAGGGCGCACGCAGGGCCTGGGACTCACATGGCAAAGGTCCCGCAGCTCCCAGAGCAGTAATTCATTGTGACCTTCTTGGTGCAGCCAGAGTAAGAGATTTCCTCCGTAACAGGAATGGTGGAGCAGAAGATCCTGGTCTCATTGCGAGGGATGCCTGGCAAGAGGGGGCGGAGGCTCTGGGGTGGGGTCTCCACACCTTCAGGGGGCCTACCGGATCTTCCCTCACGGCTTCTTCTCTCTCCCCAAGCGCCCCCGGCCTCAGCCACCCCCCAGCAAGCACGACATCCCAGGTGACGCCCTCAAATTGAGCATCTGGTGGAGAGTGGCAGAGGAGACAGGGATCCCGGGACACCGTCCCCCATGCCTCTTCCCCTCGAGGGTCCCAGCTGGAGCCCCCCTGCCCGGCTGCGCCTTGGGCCCCGGGAGCCACCATCCCAGCAGCCCCCACTCACATTTCTTGCAGCATCCGTTGGGCATGAGTGTGATGGAGCCCTGGAGGGAAGGAGAATGAGCCTAGGACTCAGGACGGCCCACAACAGTGAGCAACCCCTTCCTGCCACGGGGTGGGAAGGAACAGGGACCAGCCTGGCCCTGGGGAACCCCACTCACCGGGACGCAGATGCTGGGGTCAAAGTCGGGGCAGGTGATGTTGGAGACGGAAGAGATGAGCTGGTTGTGGATTTTCATGCAGCTGAAGAAGGTGCAATTGTTCGTGGGGTCGTTACTTATGTCCCCGGGCTGCAGGGCAGAGGGCAGTGTGGTGAGGCCCAGCAGGAGGCCCGGCCGGCGGGCCCAGAGCCACCAGGCAGGTGACACCCAGGAGGGGCCCCGGGACAGCCGCCAGCCTGTAGTCCACAGACACGTCCACATCCTTGCCCCCGGCACCTGCAGACGTGACCTTATTTGGAGAAAGGGTGTTTATAGACGGGACTAAGTTGAAGACCTCGAGATGAGACCACCCTCGATTACACAGGTGGCCCTAAACCCAATGACCAGTGTCCTTAGAGAGAGAGGAGGGGCCACGGGAAGGTGAGGCAGAGAGTGGACAGATGCAGCCACAAACCCAGGGCCTCCTGGAGCCCCCAAAGCTGAAGAGGCAGGGGGGTCCCCCAGAGCCTTTGGAGGGAGTGCAGCCCGGCAACACCTTGATCTTGGACTCGGGCTCCACGCTGGGAAAGTCAGTCAGTCCCAGTGTTTCCAGCCCTAGTCTGTGGTCACTTGTCATGGCAACCCCAGGACACTTGCACAGCCATGCCCAGCCCTGGGGAGACTCAGCCATGGCTTCAGGTCAGCCCCTCCCGTGTCAAGGGATGGGACGTGACAGGTGGGACTCCCCGCTCACCTTTAGGACAATGTTCTCCATGCCGGGTCTCTTGATGATGCAGTGAGTCTGCTGACACTTCCTGCAGCACTCCCTGGGGACGTCCACCAGCTCGAAGCCCTGCAGGACATGCACGGCTCAGGTTGGCATAGGCAGACAGGCACCGGGAGCCGGCCGAGGGGCGGCCCTGGGGAGTAGGGGAGGCTTACAGGGCTGCAGGAGCTGTTGCAGTGCACGTGGGTGCAGGAGATGATGTTAAGCTGCGTGCTGCTGTCCGTGCTGTTGGTGCAGACGCAGTCCTGGCACTTGGAGGAATACACTGGGGACCCGGGCTGAGGGCACAGGGAGGGCAGGTGAGGCAGGGCCACCTCCCACACCTGCCGCCTGCCTGCAGGACGGCTGGCCCTGCCCAGAGGCCCCCGGGCCTGACACACACCACGGAGGCCCCAGAGCGGGTACCCACCCCCCCCCGGGCACCCTGCCCAACCTGAGAGCCAGCCCGGGACCCCCACCCCTCGGCCCAGGGCTCACCTGGTACTCAGCATTCCCGTGAACGCACACACCCTTGGGCACTGGGAGGAAGAGAATGCGGACATGGGTCAGGCTGGCCTGCCTGGCCCCATGGCTGACGCCCGGCCACCGGACGCACGGGCACTCAGGCCTGGGGTGGGTATGTGTACCATGTGGAGCGACCCCACCCACGGTTCCCAGACCCCCAGGCCCACTGACCACAGGAGTAGGAGGGGCAGCACTTCCCAGGTCTGGTCTCGCTGCTCACTTCGAAGCCCAGGGGGCACTTGGGCGGTGTCTCCTCGCACAGGCTGGTATTGCACTCTGGAGGGGAGGGGGACAGAGTGGGCAGGGCGGGGCCTGTGGGCAGAGGCCTCCTCCCACACCCAGCTCGGTGGCCCGCGTCCTGACGGCCCAGCCCCCGCAGGCCCCCAGTCGGAGGCCCCCTGGCTCAGCGAGGAGGTGAGAACAGCCCCGGGGGTGGCGGGGTGCGCCCCGAGGCTCCAGGCGCCCAGCGCTGCCTGCGGGCGGCCTTACTGCAAGTCGTGATATTGCAGCACGGGTCTGCGGGGTTGACCTCCGTGAGCGGGTAGGTGCCGTCCTCCGTGCACGTGACCGGCTCCTGGCGGCACTCCTTGGGCTGACAGATGATGCCGCGCCCGCCCTCCAAGCACACGCAGTCTTTGCAGTCGAACTCAAAGTGCTCCCCGAACTGCAGGGACGAAGTGGGTGGGCAGGGGATCACGGCGCCAGCGCCCCTGCCCGTGCGCCGGGGCCGTACCACAGCACGCTCGCACTCTGCCCACAGGAGGCGACACGCCGAGGGTCCCGTGGGAAGCCTGGGCCCTCCCCCCCCAGCACACGGGGCCACATCCCTGATGCCACAGCGATGACCTGCTCCTAGCGTTTGCCTCCACCGGCCCGGCCCGCGGCAAATGTTCCGCACACGTATGTGGGGTTCGCAGAATGGAGCTAAGGAATCGACCACGTGTGGGAGACACGGACAACACTGCAGCGGCCAAGATGCCATCTCGGGTTTAGACGGCATGTGGGTGGCATGAAGGGGTGGATGCACATGTGGACCAGTGGGTAGATGGATGGACAGTTGGACAGACAAAGGGATAGATGGACAATTGGGTGAATGCTTGGATGAGTAGAAGGAAGGAGGGGCGGAGAAGGGAGAGAGGAGGGAAGGGGGAAGGAGGTGGACGGGTGGGGGGGTGGGCGCCCAGGGGACACCACTGCTGGCTCAGCCTTCCAGGACTTCAATGACATGACTCAAGGTTTGAGACTCCCAGGTTCTCATGTGCAACCCTCCCTAGCCCCCCAAATTCCGGGTTTGTGGGTTCCCACCCCAGCACCGAGAGGAAGGGCCTACCTTTCTAGGCACATCGTCAGGCCCCACACAGCCTAGAAGGGAGAGAACACAAGTCCATTAGCAGAGTCCTGGTGCCGCGGGACTGGGGTGGGCTTCACAGAGCAACGCGGGTGGGCAGCATACCACACAGCTCCACGCAGACGTCGAATCCTGGGGCGTAGTTCATGGTGCCCTCGGGACAGAAGCAGCCTTCCACCAGGTGGGTGTTCCTCTGGTGCGGGGGTCTGGGGGCGGGAGGGCATCATGTGATGGGTGTACACGGGCTGGGGAACAGGCATGTGGGACCCCGATGCCCGGACAGCGCCCACCACCCCGGCGCACAGCCTGAGGGGCCAGCCCGCTGTCCCGGCGCACCTTATAGCAACTAAGCTAGACTCGCATGAGGGCTCGTCTGCAGGACCACAGGCCCGGTACTCCCTGTGAGGTGGGCACGTCACCGCTGCGGGAAGGAGATAGGAATCAGAGGAGCTGGGGTTGGGAGGGAGGAGCCCGTGGGCCCCCTGGCGAGGGACAGGCCCACCCAGCCTCTCCTGCACCAGCTGGGGGTGACCAGCCGCCTGGTGCTGCCCATCTCGGCCCCCCATGCCATCCCTGAGCTGGGAGGCAGGGGCCCAGTGGCCTAGCAAGGATGGCCGTAGCCCCAGGCCCCCAGCCCCCCAAGCCCTGCCTTCTTCCCAGCCCGAGGCCCAGGCCGGCTCTCCCTGTCCTCCCGGCCCTCCCACCCCAGTGTGGCTTCAGGCCGGGCACGGCAGCCAGCGGAGCACAAGCCCCTATCCGGCCCGCGGGACCACAGGTCTGGGGCAGGGGCAGGGGCAGGCACACACAGCAGATCCCATGGGTGTGGTTCCGCCAGTCGATGCAGATGTTGCCCTGGGCACAGAGGGTCGCGTAGGCCTGCAGGCTGGCGCACTCCAGGCCGGAGTCGGGCACAAAGCAGCTGTCAAACATGCACGCGTCGTAGTAGTGCTGGGGGGGTACCAGGGCGTGGCACGGGGCGAACACGCTGTGAGGGAAGGCGCGCGGGTCAGGCTCTGGGCGGCCCTCCCCACCAGCCCAGCACGTCTCCCTGGCCACCCTCCCAGAGCCCGGCTCAGCCCGTATCCCACTGAACGGGCGCCTGTAGGCGGACAGTGGCAACAGGGCCACCTCGGGGAAGAGGAGCGGGCACAGTGGACGGCCCGAGGACAGGCTGCTGCAGGCCAGGCTCTCGGGCAGGGGGGAGCTCCATGCTACATGGCTGCCAGCTTTGGGGGTGCCTCCCTGATCCCAGCCCTGAATGCTAGCTCTGTCCCCGGTCAGCTCCTCTCCCTGAGGCCTCCAGCTCAGCTGACCTTGCTGAGGCGGGAGAGATCTGGGAGGACAGAAAAGGCACAGGGATATCTGTCAAGACAGCTGAGCCCCGTAGACATCGGGAGCCCCCGTCCTGGGCCCTCCATGACTCAGCACCTGCCCACTGGCGCCCTGACTTCCCTCTGACACCCCAGCCCCGTGCTCAGCCCTCTGCCTCGGCTCCCCTTTGCAACGGGGGTGCGGCACGGAGAGGAAGCCGCTCCCCGAGACCCCAGGTTCCCTAGGGACGGGCGGGGGCACCTGTCTTTGATGAGCTCACAGAGAGGAGAGGCGCAGCCCTTGTGGGTGGTGGTGCTGCCCCCTGGCGGCGTGCTGGCGGGGGGCTTGGTGGTCGTGCTGGTGTGGGGACAGTGCGGCTTGGAGGGGTCATTCACCACCCACTGATCAGCTGCAGACTCGCAGTTGGAAACGACCTCCCCGCTGGGCAGCACGCAGTCATCTGCCGTATTGTTGGTGCACGTACCTGTGTCGGGAGGGAGCCCACGTCGTACCAGCACCAGACCCCGGCCTCCCCTTCTCCAGCCCAGGTCCCCCGGTGACCTCAGGCCAGGGCCGAGGGCACAGACGACACAGGACTCCCATCGGCCTCTTCCCACGGGATTCCGAGCGGGGCGCTCACACCCAGCCTCCCCCCGGCCCCGAGCCGTCCTCTTCAGGGGTGGGCCCGGGGGCTCACCACACTGGCCCTTGGTGTTGTTGCCAAACAGGTGGTAGGGCAGCCTGATGGAGAAGGAGAGTCCATTGTAGGAGATGAGGGCGCCCAGCTTGGAGACTTCCACCACGTAGTTGATGCCCGACTGGTACACGTGCACCTCATTCTTCACGTAGGGCAGCGCCACCACCTGCCTGTTGACCTGCACCTGTGACCAAACCCCTGGGGTCAGGACGGCCAGCAGGCAGGTGCGGTGGCCACTCACCTGGGGCCCCGCCCTGGCCACCTTGGGAAACAGAGCCCCGTGGGTCTAACAAGAGTGAGTCGGGGCAAGCCGAGTCTTCAGAGAGCACCTGGGATCACCCCGCCCCTGCCTGTTTTCAGGCCTGTGCGTCCAGTGGGGGACCTCTGCCTGGCCCCTGGCCCTGGCCCACTTCCCACCTCCTTTCCATTGCTCTGGGCCCGACTTGTCCTGGCCGGTCCCCGGGGGAGGTCTCAAGGACACTGCGCTCAGAGGCCCCTGGAGACACTGGGGCTCATGCCGAGGGTAGAGCTCCCCAGGCCACAGGAACCAGCAACCCCACACGAGCGTGTGCCCAGTGCCTGTGCTCGGGGAGGGAGCTTCTGCCACAGAGGCCTGGGACCAGGGCGGGTGGTGGGAGCACGAGTGGGGAAGGTCAAGGGACCCCTGCATGTCGCCAAGGGCCTGAGAGAACGGCCCAGTCCCCGCCGAGCGAGGGAACGGGTGCACCTGTGCGCCTGTGTGGGCACCCTCGCCCTCGCCACGCACCTGGACCTCAATGGGCATCAGCTGCAGCGTCTTGAGCAGCACCTCCTGGGACTCGTAGCGCACGATGAGCGTGCGGGGGCAGGACACCTGGTCGTTGACGTCACAGTGGTAGTTGTCGATGTAGACCCCAAAGTTGCCCAGCGTGGGGGCGATCTCCTCCACAAGCACGTACGTGCAGTTTCCCTGGTAGCTGTAGTACAGCCCGTCGAACGTCACGTAGTGGGGGTCCCCCCAGCCTGTGCAGTAGCCTGAAGAAGGAGCTGCGCTGAGCCACACCGAGCCCCGGCCCGGGGGCTGCACGGGGACAGGCGCCGGTGAAAGCCCAGGGACGGGTGGGATCAGCAAGCAGGAATGGGGAGGGGGGGCGCACATTCCCGCTCCTGGGGCGTGCGGGGCATCCAAGCCCATTCTGTGGGACAGAGCCTCGCCGTGGAGCCAAAAGGCCTGGGTTCCGAGTCCAGCTCTGCCCCTCCAGCCCCAGGACCAGCCTCCTTCTGGGAGGTGGCTGTGCCCCACCAGGCAAGCCCCTCCCGCGCCCGGACCCCCAGCCCGAGATGGGAAGCAAGCAGGAGGCCCAGCACAGTCGGCCGGCACATTCAGCCTGCGGTCTGCACCCAAGGACCTCAGGGCCTGCAGCCCCCTGCTCACAGAAGGGAGAAGATGGAGGGCCCTGCAGTGTCAGGGGGCTTACAGTCACATTCCCAGTGCTTGCAGCACTCGTGGGGACCCCGGACGAGCACGGGCTGGAGGCCGTTGGAGCAGGTGGGCATGGGCGGGGTTTCGCACTCCACCTCCACGAGCTCCACGGTGTTGTTGTACTTGCAGATCGCCATGGTGCAGTTACACAGCCACCACGTCTCGTTCTCCTACGGCGGGAATGGCTCGGCATCAGCAGAGGCCAGCCTGGACCCACCCCGGCCCCCGCTGGAGGCTGGGGCACCGGGTGCCCCGGGCAGGAGGCAGCTCACTGCCAGCCACCTCACTGCAGCAAGGGAGGCGTGGGTGAGAAGGGGGCTCCAGCAGACCTGAGCCCAAAAGTCCACTTGAAGCCTCAGTGGTGGCACAGGGCGTCGGGACAGGGGTGTCTTGGGTGACCAGCAGAAAGGCAGTGCCTGGGCTCTGGAAGCCTGGCTGGTGGGTGCATGGTCTCAGGGCCAAGAGGACAAAAAGTCGCCCACAGCACACTGACCTGTCTGGGAGGATCGAAGTCTGGGCACGCAGGGGGCTTGGTGGTGGCCGGTGTGCTCGATGCCGTGGGCGTGGGTGGTTTGGATGTCGAGGTCGGTGTCGTCTTGGAGGGGGTGGGCGTTGGGGAGGGTGTGGACGGGCATGACCAGTTGAAGATCTCGATGGCGCACAACACCGAGCAGTTCACGTAATAGCAGGTGTCCCCGTGCGTGCCGTTGTACACCAACTCGCCTGCGAGGGGAGAGAGACCAGTCCTGCACTGTCCCCCAGGGCTGTCCACCAGGGCTGTCCACCAGGGCATGCAGGCAGGTGCCCATGAGGCCACCAACCCCCACTTCCCTGACTCATGGCTACAGCAAAGGGGGGCTGATCACAGGGCAGCCGCCCACACCCAGCATCCAGCTTCCCAAGCGAGCTCCTGGTTTAGACTGACCACTGGTGAAACCAGAGACCAAAGCCCAACCAGCCTCTGTCGCCTGAGAGCCAGAGTGAAAATCTTGGGTACCTGGTGCATAGTATGTGCCGTTCAAAAAGCAGCATGTCTCCTGAGGGGAGGAGGCGACTGGGGTCGTGATCCCTGGGCGCGTGCTTATACTGACGTTTGGAGTGGAGATTGGGGTCGGTGTGGGCGTGGGCACAAAGGAGGTCGTGGTGCTGGTGATCTGTGGCCTGGACGGTGTGGGCGGTGTGGGCGTTCCTGTGGTGGTCGTTGACACCGTCGTAGGAGTGGGCGTGGAGGGGGTGCCCGTGGTGGTGCTGATGGTGGGGGTTGGGGTCGGGGTGCCCGTGGTGGTGGTGATGGTGGGGGTTGGAGTCGGGGTGCCCGTGGTAGTGCTGATGGTGGGGGTTGGGGTTGGGGTGCCTGTGGTGGTGGTGATGGTGGGTGTTGGAGTCGGGGTGCCCGTGGTAGTGCTAATGGCGGGGGATGGGGTTGGGGTGCCTGTCGTGGTGCTGACGGTGGGTGTAGGAGTCGGGGTGCCCGTGGTAGTGCTAATGGCGGGGGATGGGGTTGGGGTGCCTGTCGTGGTGCTGACGGTGGGTGTAGGAGTCGGGGTGCCCGTGGTAGTGCTAATGGCGGGGGATGGGGTTGGGGTGCCTGTCGTGGTGCTGACGGTGGGTGTAGGAGTCGGGGTGCCCGTGGTAGTGCTAATGGCGGGGGATGGGGTTGGGGTGCCTGTCGTGGTGCTGACGGTGGGTGTAGGAGTCGGGGTGCCCGTGGTAGTGCTAATGGCGGGGGATGGGGTTGGGGTGCCTGTCGTGGTGCTGACGGTGGGTGTAGGAGTCGGGGTGCCCGTGGTAGTGCTAATGGCGGGGGATGGGGTTGGGGTGCCTGTCGTGGTGCTGACGGTGGGTGTAGGAGTCGGGGTGCCCGTGGTAGTGCTAATGGCGGGGGATGGGGTTGGGGTGCCTGTCGTGGTGCTGACGGTGGGTGTAGGAGTCGGGGTGCCCGTGGTAGTGCTAATGGCGGGGGATGGGGTTGGGGTGCCTGTCGTGGTGCTGACGGTGGGTGTAGGAGTCGGGGTGCCCGTGGTAGTGCTAATGGCGGGGGATGGGGTTGGGGTGCCTGTCGTGGTGCTGACGGTGGGTGTAGGAGTCGGGGTGCCCGTGGTAGTGCTAATGGCGGGGGATGGGGTTGGGGTGCCTGTCGTGGTGCTGACGGTGGGTGTAGGAGTCGGGGTGCCCGTGGTAGTGCTAATGGCGGGGGATGGGGTTGGGGTGCCTGTCGTGGTGCTGACGGTGGGTGTAGGAGTCGGGGTGCCCGTGGTAGTGCTAATGGCGGGGGATGGGGTTGGGGTGCCTGTCGTGGTGCTGACGGTGGGTGTAGGAGTCGGGGTGCCCGTGGTAGTGCTAATGGCGGGGGATGGGGTTGGGGTGCCTGTCGTGGTGCTGACGGTGGGTGTAGGAGTCGGGGTGCCCGTGGTAGTGCTAATGGCGGGGGATGGGGTTGGGGTGCCTGTCGTGGTGCTGACGGTGGGTGTAGGAGTCGGGGTGCCCGTGGTAGTGCTAATGGCGGGGGATGGGGTTGGGGTGCCTGTCGTGGTGCTGACGGTGGGTGTAGGAGTCGGGGTGCCCGTGGTAGTGCTAATGGCGGGGGATGGGGTTGGGGTGCCTGTCGTGGTGCTGACGGTGGGTGTAGGAGTCGGGGTGCCCGTGGTAGTGCTAATGGCGGGGGATGGGGTTGGGGTGCCTGTCGTGGTGCTGACGGTGGGTGTAGGAGTCGGGGTGCCCGTGGTCGTGCTAATGGTGGGGGTTGGGGTTGGGGTGCCTGTGGTGGTGCTGATGGTGGGTGTCGGAGTCGGGGTGCCCGTGGTGGTAGTGATGGTGGGGGTTGGGGTTGGGGTGCCCGTGGTAGTGCTAATGGTGGGGGATGGGGTTGGGGTGCCTGTCGTGGTGCTGACGGTGGGTGTAGGAGTCGGGGTGCCCGTGGTAGTGGCCAGGTGTGGTAGTACTTAGTAGTAGTGATGGTAGAGTTGGGAATCTCGGTGCCTGTGGTGTACTGATAGTGGCGGTTGAGTATTTAGAGGTACCCGTGGTAGTACTGATAGTGAATATCCAGGAGTACCTGTGAGTAGTAGCTGACAGTAGGTATGGGGTTGGGGTGCCTGTGGTGGTGGTGGTGGTACTTGGGGTGGGTGTCGGGGTCTCTGTGCCCGTGGTGGTGGTGATGGTGGGGGTCGGGGTGCCTGTGGTGGTTGGACTGGTAGTGATGGTGGGTGTTGGGGTTGGAGTGCCTGTGGTAGTGGTAATGGTGGGTGTAGGGGTTGGGGTGCCTGTGGTGGTGGTGGTGGTGGTGGTACTTGGGGTGGGTGTTGGGGCCTCTGTGCCTGTGGTAGTGGTGATGGTGGGGGTCGGGGTGCCTGTGGTGGTTGGACTGGTAGTGACGGTGGGTGTTGGGGTTGGGGTGCCCATGGTCGTGCTAATGGTGGGGGTTGGGGTTGGGGTGCCCGTGGTAGTGCTAATGGTGGGGGATGGGGTTGGGGTGCCTGTCGTGGTGCTGACGGTGGGTGTAGGAGTCGGGGTGCCCGTGGTGGTGGTAGTTGTGGTGGTGCTTGGAGTGGTGGTGATGGTGGGGGTTGGGGTCTCGGTGCCTGTGGTAGTGCTGATGGTGGCAGTTGGTGTTGGGGTGCCCGTGGTGGTGCTGATGGTGGATGTCGGGGTGCCTGTGGTGGTGGTGACAGTGGGTGTAGGGGTTGGTGTGCCTGTGGTGGTGGTGGTGGTACTTGGGGTGGGTGTCGGGGTCTCTGTGCCCGTGGTGGTGGTGATGGTGGGGGTCGGAGTCGGGGTGCCTGTGGTGGTGGTAGTCGTGGTGGTGCTCGGAGTGGTGGTGATGGTGGGGGTTGGGGTCTCGGTGCCTGTGGTAGTGCTGATGGTGGCAGGTGGGGTTGGGGGGCCCGGGGGGGGGGTGGGGGGGGGTGGTGATGTTCACTACTGCTCCTCTGCTCTTCATACGCTAATCTATGGATAAGGGACTATCAAAGAGACTTGGGTTACCATCTTCTATGACCCTCCCCTATGCTTATACAGAAGGTAAAGCATAATGTTTCTCGCTATCTGTCCATTGCCCCTCCCACGAGTCCCTTGTGAAGTCCTGAGTACATGTTATCCTTCCCACGCCATTCAGAGCCAGCATAGGAGCATGGCTTAGTAAAAGATAGGTCTGTACTACCCAGAGAGGGTGTTTGGGATGGGGACAGGCATGGGGCATGGGAGGGGAAGAAGCCAGGCTCTTGGTTTCTGTGGGGTAAGAGCTATGTTGCTAAGAATTAGTTTTTATATAGCTTTTGATAGATTTCCTTGAGAAAAACACTACTGACTCAAATGTCCTGTCTTAAGCTTCTGCCAACAAATCAATTGCCCTAGTTCTAGGCCTGGGAAGAGTCGTTGACAATCCCAGGATACGTATGGTGGGCAGAGTCAGGTAGAAAGAAAGCTCCATGGGCTCCTGGGTGGCTCAGTCTGTTAAGCGTCTGCCAGGGTGCCCGTGGTGGTGGTGATGGTGGGGGTTGGAGTCGGGGTGCCCGTGGTGGGGGTGGTAGTGGGGGGGGTGGGGGGGGGGGGGGGGGGGGGGGGGGG
>NW_024424786.1:46651730-46651972 GCF_017311325.1 Ursus maritimus
AGTGGTGGTGGTTGGACTGGTAGTGATGGTGGGTGTTGGGGTTGGAGTGCCTGTGGTGGTGGTGATGGTGGGTGTTGGGGTCGGGGTGCCCGTGGTGGTGGTAGTTGTGGTGGTGCTTGGAGTGGTGGTGATGGTGGGGGTTGGGGTCTCGGTGCCTGTGGTAGTGCTGATGGTGGCGGTTGGTGTTGGGGTGCCCGTGGTGGTGCTGATGGTGGATGTCGGGGTGCCTGTGGTGGTGGTGA
>NW_024424786.1:46652866-46662382 GCF_017311325.1 Ursus maritimus
TGGTGGTGGAGGTTGGGGTTGGGGTGCCCGTGGTCGTGCTAATGGTGGGCGTTGGGGTCGGGGTGCCCGTAGTGGTGGTAGTCGTGGTGGTGCTCAGAGTGGTGGTGATGGTGGGTGTAGGGGTTGGGGTGCCCGTGGTAGTGCTAATGGTGGGGGTTGGGGTTGGGGTGCCTGTCGTGGTGCTGATGGTGGGTGTCGGAGTCGGGGTGCCCGTGGTGATAGTAGTAGTGGTGGTGCTCAGAGTGGTGGTGATGGTGGGGGTTGGGGTCTCAGTGCCTGTGGTAGTGCTGATGGTGGCGGTTGGTGTTGGGGTGCCCGTGGTGGTGGTAGTCGTGGTGGTGGTTGGACTGGTTGTGATGGTGGGTGTTGGGGTCTCTGTGCCCGTGGTGGTGGTGATGGTGGGGGTCGGAGTCGGGGTGCCTGTGGTGGTGGTAGTCGTGGTGGTGCTCGGAGTGGTGGTGATGGTGGGGGTTGGGGTCTCTGTGCCCGTGGTGGTGCTGATGGTGGATGTTGGGGTGCCTGTGGTGGTGGTGACTGTGGGTTAGGGGTAGTGGTCAGGGTGGTGGCAGGAGGAGGTGTGGAGATACAGTCCTCAGGTCCTGAACAGCAGACGTTGATCTCATAGTTGAGGCAGAAGGGCTGCGGTATGATCCCTCCTGGCTTCTGGTCTTCATTTCTGCACACCAGCCCAACGGAGAGGTCACACACCACCTTTTGCCCAAGTTCTTCGATGGGAACGTTAGGAAACTGCGTGGCTCTGCAGGAGATGTTGACTGCCCAGCCTTCTTTACAGATGTTCTCAATTGATTCGATGTCTCCACCCGGTTTGGAAAAGCTCGGTTTACCTGAATCCAGCCAGCCCGTCCAGTTGCACTGAGGCACACAGGGAGAAATTGTTGGCTCTCTGGTGGTTGATACTGGGGTAGGTGTGGTGGTGGTGGTGGTTGGGGGTTGTGGAATAGGTGTGGATGTTGAGGTGGTTGTGGTAGTCGGGATAGGTGTTGGAGTTGGGGTCTCTGTGCCCGTGGTTGTGGTGATGGTGGGAGTCAGAGTTGGCGTGCCTGTGATGGTGGTGGTTGGAGTGGTGGTTGGCGTGGTGGTCGGAGTGGCGGTCGGCGTGGTGGTCAGAGTGCCGGTGATGGTGGTGGTCGGAGTGGTGGTTGGAGTGGTGGTCGGCGTGGTGGTCAGAGTGCTGGTGATGGTGGTGGACGGTGTTGTGGTTGGAGTGGTGGTCGGAGTGGTGGTCGGAGTGGTGGTTGGCGTGGTGGTCAGAGTGGTGGTTGGCGTGGTGGTCAGAGTGCTGGTGATGGTGGTGGACGGCGTTGTGGTCGGAGTGATGGTCGGTGTAGTTGTCGGAGTGGTGGTCGGCGTGGTAGTCAGAGTGCTGGTGATGGTGGTGGTAGGTGTGGTGGTCGGAGTGGTGGTAGGCGTGGTGGTCGGCGTGGTGGTCGGAGTGGTGGTCGGAGTGGTGGTCAGCGTGGTGGTCAGGGTGCTGGTGATGGTGGTGGTCAGCGTGGTGGTAGGCGTGGTGGTCGGCGTGGTGGTTGGAGTGGTGGTCGGCGTGGTGGTCGGAGTGGTGGTCGGCGTGGTGGTCGGCGTGGTGGTCAGAGTGCTGGTGATGGTGGTGGTCGGCGTGGTGGTAGGCGTGGTGGTCGGCGTGGTGGTCGGCGTGGTGGTCAGAGTGCTGGTGATGGTGGTGGTCGGCGTGGTGGTAGGCGTGGTGGTCGGCGTGGTGGTCGGCGTGGTGGTCAGAGTGCTGGTGATGGTAGTGGTCGTTGTGGTTGGCGTGGTGGTCGGAGTGGTGGTGGGTTTTGGGGTCGGGGTGCCCGTGGTGGTGGTAGTCGGGGGTCCTGGCGTAGGTGTGGAGGTCATGGTCGTGGTTGAGGTGGAGGTGGTGGGAGTGGTCGTGGGGGCCGTGGTTGTGGACAGGGGACATTCATTCATCGGCACGCAGCAATTGACGCGTATCTCGTAGTCATAACAGACTGCAAACGGCCCGTTTCCAAACTGGTCTTCATTGTAGCAAATGAACCCAAAGGAGACATTGCACTGTGCCTTCTGGCCCGCCAGCTCCCAGCTCAGGTGGGGCTCCGTGGCCAACCTGCACTCAATGTCCTCAGGGGCACTGCAGACGCTGTGGAAGGTCTCCCAGTCTCCACCATCACTCTGCGTAGTGGGGTGGTTCTCATTGATCCAGTCGGACCAGAAGCAGCACAGCTCTGGGGAAGGAAAACCCGAGATTGGTCTCCACCAGCTTCCAGGGAGCTCTCTGGGGCCCAGAGAGGTCAGAGTCCCCATGACCGCCCTTCCTATCATGGCCAAAGAGCCAGCTTATAGAGTACAGGGCCGGACACCACTGCACACTGAGCCCCAGAGAAGGAAGAGCCCCTCACGCCACATCTGGGTGACAGACCCTGGCCCCAGGGCTCCGGCCCTGTGCCCTTTCCTCAGCTGATTTCAAATCCTGGTGCCCAAAAAAGTAAATCCCGGAAGGGTCACCCACTGCAGTGAGGAGGCCCATGGGAAGTGGCCTGGTCTGGACTCCTGACCGACAGTGCCGTCACCCAGCACCGGTCCGCTCCCCGTGCTGAGCCCAGGGACTGGTGAGAGCACCCTCCCTGCACAAGCAAGCGGCCCAGCCACCTGGCCCCACAGCTGGGTCTCCTGGAAAGTTCCCTTTCCCTCCTGTCCCACCACCGCCCACCCGCCACTGGGGACGGCCCAAGGGACCTACTTGTAGTTACTGGGGCCGAGGATGGAGCTACAGAAGCACGGGGAGGGAAAGAAACCTGTCATTAGATAGTTGGACGTCTTTAAAAATCTTTTTTCATTTTAACAACTTCCTCTTTCCTGCGGCTGTCGCGCCCCAGCGGCTTGTCCAGTGGTGGCTTCCACCTCAGCGGGAATGAGCGCATGGGAGTCTAGGGACGTTTGTCTGCTTTCTCAAGGACAGCCTCAGGGATATTCTCTTGCTGGTTCAGGAAATATCCCTGGGTCACCTTCCCTGCGGTCTGGGCTCAGGGGTGTGGTTGTGATATTGGCTGGCATCTCCACTCAAAAGGCCAGGGGCCCAGGGACATCCCCTGAGCCAAGACGCCGGTCGTTGTCACTTCCAGCCCGCTAACAGAGGTGAGAGCCTGCTGTGTCCTGCCCCCCGCCCCCGTCCCCCTTCAGCCCCTGGAAGGGCCACTTCCGCCGGGCTTGGGGGAAGGCAGGCACGCCCTGGTGGTGAGGGGGGCGTGCCCTGGGGCCTTACTTGTGCTGGTGGTTGGGGTGGTCGGGGTGGTGGTGGTGGTGGTGGTGGTGGTGGTGGTGGTGACGGGGCTGCTGGGGGTGACGGGGATCGTAGTGGAGGGCGGCCGGGGGGTGGAGACTACACAGATGTTGAAGTGTTTCTCTATCGTCCCGTTGGGGCCACAGATCTCCCAGTAGCAGAAGGAGCCATCCTGGGTGTAGTTGAGAATCTTCCCTGGGGGGCAGGAGGGAGGCCCAGGTGAGCAGGGCAGGAACAAGACAGAGACTCTCCAGAACCCCTCAGGTGTCCCCCAGCGTTAACATACACTGGACCAAGTCCCCCTCGGGACTCCACGTCCGGACCCTGAAGGGCACAGAAGCGGGATGGCGGACGGGCGACCTCGGCTCCCGTCACCAGCGTGGGGGAGACCGTGGCAAGTCGGAGCCGGCTCTGAGCTGGGGAAGGCCCTGGGGGGCCACCGGGCGGGGGAGGGTGAGACGGAGCCCCGCCCCCGGAGTCCGGACACAGGCCGCCTGGAGGCTCTCCCGGGGCCCCCTCGGGGTGGACGCAGGGGGCAGCTTACCTTCTTCGGGCCGGCAGACGACCTCCGAGGTGTTGGTACACACGCTGCAAAGCAAGTGCAGAGTTCAGACCCCGGGGACGGGCCCTCCTGGCCTCCCGCCCTGGCCTCCCGCCCTCCTGTGGCTCCGAGTCCGTCGCCGGGTTCGGACTGTGGGCAGAGGAGGAGGACGAGGTGAGGCCGGCAACGGCGGGCAGAGGAGGCTGTGAAGAGAAGGCTCACCTCCGCCCGTGGACAGGAGCTCATGCCCCCAAGCCCTGGCTCCTGTGGCGGGCACACGTGGCCGCGTGCGTGCCCTTGCGTGTGTGAGCGCGTGGCGTGCGTGCGGGTGTGTGCGCGTGCGTACACGTGTGTCTGACCTCCCCCGGGCCCGGCACGTGAGCTTAGGTACCAAGACTGGCAGTCCTTATCGGTGGGGACGGATCCTCCAGGCGGGTAGCGGGTGTCCCCGACGTAGCAGCCGCACTTGTCAGCCCGGACACACTGTTTCAGGTCCTCGTCATAGATGGGCCTGCCCTTGGGACACTGGGGGTAGCAGCCTGACGGGCACAGGGCACGGGGCTTGGACCGCTGCGGAGGGCCCCACGGCCACCACACCCCACCCACCGCCCACATCACAGCAGGTCCTTCTCTCCAGGAGGTTCCTCTGGGAAGGCCAGGGAACCACAGGACAGAGGCCTGGACCCCCCCCGACTGGGCCCTGTATGCTGCCATATGGCCAAAGGGACAGCCAGCTTGACCCAACCATGTCCTTCCCACGGGCTAGGATGCTCCCTCCCAGAGCTGGCTCACTTCATCACGCCCCTAGTTCTCGGCTCAGAGGCCCTGCAGAGTCCCCCAGACCCGCTGTCCGGGACACCCTGGCTTGTCCTGCCCTGCAGCTTCCTGGGGGCCCTGTCCGCTCCTGGATCCTGTCTGCCTCTCTCAGCTCCGTGGGCACACTCTGAAGAAAGGTGACCCCGGTCCACCTGGACGTCAGGGCGCCAGCTCCACGGGGCATCCCTCGCAGGGACGCCGTCCCTCCACCCCTGAGGCCCGCTCACCCTCCAGGTAGGACACAGAGATGTTAGAATGGATGCCGTTGATGGTCCTGCAGGTCTCGAAGCTGCGGTTCCCACAGGGCTCGTAGTGCCACTCACACTCGTCTGGGGGGTTGTAGTAGTCACAGAATATGGCTGCAGACGGGGAGCGGAGGTGGCCAGATTCAGGGAGGGCTGAGGCCAGGCCAGCACAGCCTCCAAGGAGCAACACTTGGGCCCTGGGGCCAGGGAGGCAGAAAGGGGACCCCATATGCCCATCGCTTCGAGGGGGAAGGACTGCCAGCGCAGCCCCCCGGCCCCAGGACAGGCAGACACTCACGGCACAGGTCTGGCGTCCTCCAGAACACGCAGGCCCCTTCCTTAGTGCACGCCTGAGCGTAGGAGGCCACGGCGGAGCAGAAGCACTCACAGTCCCCGCCTGTGTCGCAGGAGCAGGAGTCGTGGACGCAGGCCTCGTAGAAGGGCTTGGGGTCCACCTGGGGGAGAACGCTCCGTGTGCCCTGGGCCCGCACCGCCCACGTGGGGCCACACCTGCCCAGGAGCTCCGCACCCCGGGACAGGGTGCGGTCACCCAGCACTAGCCTCCCCGGAGACAGGCGGCCAACCCTCCATTCGCCCCCCATGGCCGGAGCTGCGGGCGTCCTTCCTCCCTCCCCGGAAGGCGCAGGAGGAGGGGCTGGGCCAGGGAAGGACAGAAGGTGGAGCTGAAGCCGCAGGAAAGGTGCCGCGTGGTGGTGGCAGGCTGACTACCGAGCGCGAGCCCACGGCCACGGGCTGGTCACGGGCCTGCCACAGCCCGCCGCACCTTGCTGTGGCAGACGCCGAAGACGGAGCTCTTGATGAGGCTGCACTGCTTCTCGGCCCAGGAGAGGCGGTGCGGATTCCGGGCGCACGGATCCGGGGTGATGCTCACGTCCGGACAGGTGGGGGCCTCCTTCCAGCTGTTCCCAAAGTCCAGCTCGCTGTCCACCACCATGTGATCCCTCGTGGTGAAGTCATTGCTGGAGCGGTGGTCGAAGTTCCCACACAGCCCGCACACCGTGCCCTGCGGAGACAGCGAGCCGGGGGCTCCGTGCGGGGGCTCCGACAGCACCGGGAGGGGCAGGCGGGGGAGGGCCGCCACGCACCTTGTAGGACGGGGCCAACTTGATGAAGATGCTGGTCTTCTTGTCCCAGATGACGATGATGCCGATGCTGGCCTCCACCACCAGGTACTGGCCCACCTCCCGGGTGCTGTAGGCCACATGGTGGCCCGTGTCCCGCTGGATCACCACACGGCGCTTGTCCTCCAGCTTCAGCTCCGTCCTCTGTGCCGGGGGAGAGGCCCCGTCACTGACCGGTTCCGAGGGTCCCTGAGGGCTCAGGCGTCCCCAGGGTCAGGCGGCACTCACCCCCAAGAAGATCTTGATGGCCTTGGAGCAGGTGACGCCCGTGGTGCCACAGGGAACGTTCTCGGTGATGATGCTGAAGGACCCCGAGGAGGAGTTCTGGCCACAGAAGTCCTGGGGGCCACAGGGGGTGTGAGCCGGACTGGCCAGGCCACCGGTGCCCCCCGGCCCCACCCCGGCTGGGCTTTGCACAGCCGCAGCCCTCCTCTGCTAAGAGGGGTGACCACGCGGCAGGAGGACCCTCAACCCCACACGCAAGCCCCTCACTCCCCGCACGGGGTGGGTTAGGGTCACAGAACGGGCGGACCGAGGCAGGGCTGGCCCAAAACACCGACCCCTTCCCTGGGGCCCCCTCAAGGGGCTGACGGCAGCTCCGAGTGTGGCGCGGGGCCCCGGGACCGGGGCCGGGCAGGTTCTTGGCCTCACCTGAGCCGCCACGTAGGAGCAGTGCCCGTCGAAATCATAGTACTTCCCATCAAAGGTGATGTAGTGGCCGCTGCCATAGACGGAGCAGGAGCCGTAGCACAGGGACTCGGTGCACGCCCAGCGGCCTTGCCGGCAGGTGCTGAGGAGAGGGGGAAGGGGGCCTGGAGGGGCCGCAGCAGCCCAGGTCCACCCCCACCCCGCTCAGAGGGCAGCCTGGCCGGGCAGCGCCGTGTGGACGGCCCCGCCAGCGGCTCGCACCACACCTCCACACCCTCGGCCGTGTGGATGGTGCCGCCCCCGCACCCCCGCAGCACGTCCCCGCCAGAGCGCGTGGGGCCAGGGTCCACCGGACCGGGCCACTCACCAGGTGTTGCAGTCCACCTTGATCTTGTCCCCGGGGGAGTACAGGTCCTTGTTGTGCACGCACGGGCACTCCTTCTCCACGACACACCCGCCGCGGCCGTCATCCATCAGCCCGTCCGGGCAGACGCAGCCGCTGACGCACTCCGTCTGGTACTGCAGGGGCCGGAGAGCGGGCTTCAGGCCCCGATGGCCAAGCCGGCCCTTCCCGTGCCTGCCCCCTCTCCTCACGCTGCAGACACCCTTTTGTCCCTTCCCCGCCCTGACCCCTGCCCTCTCTCCTCTCTCGGGCTCACACCTGGGCCGGGAGACGGCGAGGGCTGCTGGCCAGGGATCCCTGCACAGGCCCCGAGCCCTCCGGGGGCTGGGCAGGGGCCCCCAGGGACGGGAGGGCCAGTGCGGCCCAGGCATGTGAAGGACCGGCATCCAGACCCCAGGGCCAGTGAGGAAGCCAGTCCGCGCCCTCCCCCGCGGGCAGCCCCCCACACTCACGTGGCCGGCAGCCAGTGTCTGGCAGCTGGTAGGCCGTGGGCTCTGGATGGTTAGTGCGGTCAGGTTGCTGCAGTCAACATGGATCTTGGGGGCGGCGCAGCCTGAGGGACAGAGGGGGCCACCTCGCCTCAACGGAAGTTGGGTGGGGGCTGGGCCAGCAGGGACGGGGTGGGCGCAGGAAGCCATACCCACGGCAGATTCTACTTACTCTGGCCGAGCAGCCGGACCTGCATGCAGTTCAGCCTCCCGTTCCGGCAGACGCTGCGGGGAAGGGGGGGAGGTGAGCGGGCCTGGCTCCAGGGGAAGGGGGTGGACACGGGGACGCTCCCCACTGAGCCCACCACTCACCAGCGCTCCTCCTGCCTCAGCACCACCTCCCCGGCCTCCAGGTAGAGGCCACGGTGGTAGCAGGAGCACTTGGCCAGGGGCACACAGCGGCCCTTCTCGTCCAGGAAGGTGTCGTCGGGGCAGCCGCAGCCATCCACGGGCGCGAAGCCCTGAAGGCAGTGGGTGTCAGCCTCGGAGAGCGAGCGGCAGGTGGGCTGGCAGCTGGTCAGGTTGTACAGGAACACCTGTGAGTTGGGGCAGGAGCCCACGTCCTCATCTGCGGAGAGCGGAGGGGTCAGCGTGAGGCGTGGAGGGACGGCCCCCAGCTCCCCTCCCCGCAGGCCACCCCAAGCCCCGCTCTGTCCAGGACGGGCATCTGCCCGCCCAGCCAAGGGGCCCACGAGAGCCCACGGGAGTCCCTCCACGCTGGAGGCCACGAGCAAAGAGCAGCAGAGGGCTGCCGCGGTGGGCTGACCCCTCCCGCCACGGGGCACACCGGACGCCGCAGAGGATGGCACTCACTGCAGACTTGCTCCCGCCAGCCCCACAGCATGACGCCCTTAGAGGCACAGGCGCGGGCGTAAGAGGACAGCGCGGCACACATGCAGCCCTCGCTGTTCTGGCAGTTACACGTGTCATATTTGCACCTCTGGGGGCGAAGGAGGCAGGCAGTGAGGGAGGGAAGAGGGTGGGCACAGACACCCACCTGCACACACAGGTGTGCACACTCAGACACCTGTGCACGTTCACACACAGGCTTACGTCCCTGCAAGGTGCACATACACGCATGCACACACACACACGTGTGCTTGCACAAACACGCCCAGCAGCTTCAAGCGGCAGCCCGGCAGGCAGGGTCAGGCTCAGCCCGGGCACAGAGCACACCTTGCTGGCACGGATCAGGTGGTGAGGAGTGCACATGCGGATCCCACCCACCTTGTAATAGTCCGAGGGGTCCACGGCTGAGTGGCACCGGCCGAAGGGGGTCTCTGCCTTCTTCAGGAGGGAGCACCAGTGCTCGGCATAGTTGGCTGGAGAGGGGGTCAGAGCCTCAGTGGGGGCAGAGCCCTCCAGCAGGTCTCCTGAGCCCAGCTGCCTGGCCACCCAGGCTCCTCCAGCTCCGTGCAAGACCACGCCCCTTGTAAGGAGGGACACCCACCGCCTCCCCTCGCTCGACCTCCCCAGACGTGGTGGGCGGCATGGTGGGTGGGAGGGCGTGCGGTCATGGCACCAGACCAGCCCCAGGACGGGAGCCACCACCCAGTGATTAACGAGCAGGCGGGCCCCTTTGCTGTGTCTCTTGGCGGACAGCCACCAAGGGCCACCATAAACCAGCCATGTGACAGAAAGCAGCAGGTGAATGGGCTGGCCACCGGGCCTCCACCTGCCCCCACCCGCGTGCCACGTCCCCCTGGGAGCCCCACACGCCCCACGAGGCTGAGCCTCACCGCTCTCGATGTTGAGGGAGCAGGGGTCATCCAGCCAGTCCAGCTTGTCCTGGCAGCTCGACTGGGCCTTCCAGGTGTTGGCGAAGCCGGCCCCCGTGGCCTCCACCAGCCCACCGGCCGTCTTAAAGTCATCCCCTTCCAGGCCGTTGAAATTCCCGCAGAGGCCTGAGGGGCCAGGAAAGGGTTAGGAAGGGGCAGGGCGCTGGGGGGCAGGCGCTGG
>NW_024424786.1:46662407-46681694 GCF_017311325.1 Ursus maritimus
TTGGAGGCGGCTGCCGGACGGGGGCCGTGGGACGGAGCCTCCTGGGGCCCAGGCTGCTACCCCTGCGTTACCCTGTTCCCCCAGAGGGCAGGGACCCGAGCACGGCCACAGCGTCTGCAGCATGCAGGGCCGACTTCCACTACAAGACCGCGACGGGACGGCGTCTTCCGCTCTCCGGCCTGCAATGAAACTACGGAACCGTCCGACTGCAGGGACTCCCCACAAGGAGTCGCCGTGCACCAGAGGCGGAGCTCGGGCGGCGCGGGGGGCACCTCGCGCATTCAGTAATCCTGGTGGAACATCAAGGAGACACCTCAAGCCACCCCGCCAGCTGGCTGTGGTCAACGGGGCCACGTGGTGGGCGCGAGGGACTCCTGGTCCCGTGGGGCAGCTACCGCCTCTGCTGGGGCCCCAGGCATCCACTGTTACCCAGGCTCAAGTTACAGAAGGGGAGCAGGCGGGAGCCCTCCGCTCCGGGTCAATTGTCCCCCATTGTCTCTGCAACAATGGGGCTCTAGCTGCATTCCTGCCCAGCGCCTTTGTCTCCCCACTGTCTCCGTGGGTGGTACAGCCACGGCAACTGGGGGTGAGCTAGCCTGGCCAGCCCTTAGTGGGCAGAGCCTGGCTCCGAGACAGGGCCCTGAGGGCTGGCTGCGACGGACACAGGCGGAGGGTGGAGGCCCAAGGGCCCAGCCAGCCCAGTCAGCTGCCAGAGCGCCAGCTGTCGGGCGGCCCGGCATGGCTGCCTGGGAGCCGAGGCCACCCCACCACCCGGCGCGCAGACTCAGGCCCGCCTGGCAGGGATGGCGGAGGGCCTGCCGCGGGGTGCACTCCGCCCGGCACCCCCTGCCCCAGGGTCAGCACGCGCACTGAGCTCCGACTGCTTATCGGAGAACAGCTTAGGCGCTTACACCAAAGTGTACTCGAGCTGGACTCCACGCTCTGTGGAACCGGAAGACTCACCATGTGGGTGCAGCCCATGTGAGCCGGGGCTGGGTTCCACCACCAGGCCTCTGGGAACCTGGGAGAGCACGGGACCCTTGTCACGAGGGGTTCTCCGTGGGCTGGCAGTGCGTGGGCGCATTCGCAGCCGAGGTGCGGCGTGCAGCCCGCCAGGAGGCCCTTGGGCCTGGGAGCCGGGCTGGCCTTTCCCCGTCCCAAACCCCTCTGGTCCTCAGTGACCCCGGTGCCAGGCGGCTCCCGGCTGACCGCAGCCCTCTGGCCACCCACGCCAATCAGGAGGCGCTGAGGCTGGCTGTGGGAGGCTCACCTGCTGCCGGCAGCCTGTGGTCTTGCGGGCCCCCAGCCCCTCACCTGCACCTGCCTCCTCTTCCCCAACAGCTGAGCTGGACAGTAAGTTCCAGAACCACACGTGGCCTCTGCGACACAATGGCCTGCAGACCTACTCCGAGTTCCTCTCTGACGGTGAGGGCCTCCTCGGAGGCTGGCGGGCGGGGCGGGTGGGGCGGGCGGCAGGCTCTGGGCGTCCCCCGCTGACTGGTGTGTCCCCAGGTGTGCTCTTCAGCGCCCTCGAGTGGTAACATGCAGAAGATCCACAAGCGAGGTCGGGTAGCGGCCGACCCCGAGGAGGCGCCGGCCCTGAGTCCTGCTCAGAGCACGTGAGTCGCTGGCCGGGACCCCCTGCCTGGGGAGGAGCCGTTCCTGGGCTGGGGGTCTGATGGACAACACGAGAAGGGTGGGCATGGGCCGGCCTCACCGCGCTCCGTGTGCTGCGCAGCGCGCCGAGTGCGGAAGCTGCTGACGGCCACGCGCCTCGCGACTGCCTGGGCCTGGTGCCGCTGGAGCTGTACTGCGCAGGCGTGTGGGACCGCTAGTCGGTTGAGCATCGCCGAGTTCTCCGCCAGTCCTCCCACGCGGGCGGCAGCCCGGCAATTGGAGGATCCTCCGAGCTCTCCGTAAGAGCCGCGCTGCTGCCAGGGTGGGTGGGGGCGGGCACCCAAGGGGCCCTGGAGGTGTGGGGGCCTGGGGTGCAGAGGCGGCCCAGCGCCCGGCCGGAGGCCGCGTCTGTGCCCTGCTCCTATTGCACTCCCCTCCCCTCGGTGTATGTGCCGCGGTGCCTGCTCAGGGGGCCTTGCTTGCCCTTCTAGCCAAGAGCTGCCCGGGAACATGGTCTACCTGGAGGCGGCTCGCCTGCATGACACCTGCTCACATCTGGAGGTTAGCAGCCTGTGTGAGGAGCATTTGAGACGTGACTGCTTCGCCCGGAAGGTGTGTGTGCGGTGGAGGCCATGGGGCGGGGCTGGGGGGGGCGCTGCGATGTGGCCTGGCCGTGCACCCAGGGACCCAGGGGCAGCTGTGTGGGGGTGGGGCAGCAACAGTGCGGGCGGAGCGGTGCCCCTTTCCCTGGAAGATGGACCCCCAGCATACACACTGGGTGGTTTGGGGAGTCTCACTGGGGGACACCTTCCCGGTCATCACTCCGTGGCATGTCCTGCTGCTCCCACTCACGTGAGCCTGGAGGCCCCAGGAATGGCTGGAGCCAGGCTCCACAGCACGGGGAGGGTCACAGGTGTTGCCCAAAGGACAGAGGCCTGGGATAGCCACTTTGCACGCCGGCCTGGCTCCGCCGAGCCGGTGTGGGATTCCGGTTTAGGCTGGCGACTGTAACGTCACGTCCCGCTCGTCCAGGCACCGTGTGCGATGGCCGCATCAGCGGCTACATCCCCGTGAGCCCGGTGCCATCGTTGCCTTCACGGGATGCTGCCTCCCAGTAATTTCTGCCAGCAAATCAGCAGCGACGCGAGTGGTGGGTCCGGGCCCAGGCTTGGGGTGGCACGGCTGGGGGCAGGGCTGGCCGGTAAGGGCTGGGGTGGCACGGCTGGGGCCGGCAGGCTGGGTGGTGCGGCTGGGGCCGGCAGGCTGGGGGAGATGGCTGGGGGTGTGGGCTGGGGTGGGGCTGGGGTGGAGGGCTGGGGTTGCTGGGGGGCAGGCTGGGGGCAGGGCTGGGGTGGCAGGGCTGGGGCCAGCAGGCTGGGGGTGCAGGGCTGGGGAGCAGGGCTGGGGGGGCAGGGTTGGGGGGGCAGGGCTGGGGCCGGTGGGCTGGGGGGCAGGGCTGGGGGGGCAGGGCCTGGGGCCAGCAGGCTGGGGACACAGGGCTTGGGGGGCAGGGCTGGGGGGGGCAGGGCTAGGATGGCAGGGCTGGGACCAGCAGGCTGGGGGTGCAGGGCTGGGGCCGGCGGGCTGGGGGTGCAGGGCTGGGGTGGCAGGGCTGGAGGGTAGGGCTGGGGGGGCAGGGCTGGGGGGGGCAGGGCTGGGGCCGGTGGGCTGGGGGGGCAGGGCTGCTGGGGAAGCTGAACCTGACGCTGTGCTCCACCGCCCACAGCGTCTGTACCGCCGGCCGCTGGGTGTGCAAAGACCTGGCGTGCCCAGGCACCTGTGCCCTGGAGGGTGGTTCCCACATCACCACCTTCGATGGGAAGAAGTACACCTTCCACGGGGACTGCTACTACGTGCTGATCAAGGTAGCTGGCCAGGCAGCGGGTGGGCTGAGCTGGGGCCTGGCCCCGCGTCAGGCTCCATGTCAGTCACTACCACAGCCACTGTCCCCCGCAGGGCGACCACAACGACTCCTACGCCCTCCTGGGTGAGCTGGCCCCCTGCGGCTCCACGGACAAGCAGACCTGCCTGAAGACAGTGGTGCTGTTGGCCGACGACAAGAAGAACGTGGGTGCCCCCCACCCCCCCGCCCAGTACCCCAGGGTCCCCGGGGACCTTCTCAGCCCGGCCGTCCCCTCTGCCCCTCCTGCAGGTGCTGGTCTTCAAGTCGGACGGCAGCGTCCTGCTGAATGAGCTGCAGGTGAACCTGCCCCACGTGACAGGTGAGCCCCGCCCCCGGGGCGCCCAGCGGGGTTGGGGGCTGCTGGTGGGAGGGCGGCCCCATGGCTCGAGAGCCCCTGCTGACCAGCCGGGGCCCCTGCCGCCTGCCTTGCAGCCAGCTTCTCCATCTTCCAACCGTCCTCCTACCACCTCCTGGTGAGCACTGCCTCCGGCCTCAGCCTGCAGGTCCAGCTCGTGCCTGTCATGCAGCTCTTCGTGACGCTGGGCCAGGCTGCCCAGGGCCGCGTGCAGGGTGAGTGGTGCCCTTGGGTAGCCCCCACAGAGGCCCCCGCTCAGGAGTATGCCACTAAGCCCTGGGCCCCGGACCCACCACTCCTCGCAGTCGCTGCTGATTTGCTGGCCGGGGGAGTACAGGCTCCCGTGAAGCTTGCAGTGGCACTGGCTCACGGGGATGCAGCCGCTGCCTGCGATGTCATCGTACACGGTGCCTGGACGATGCGGGACGTGACGTTACAGTCGGCCAGCCTCCGAAAGGCCGGAATCCCCACACCGGGGCTCCCGCTGGTGGGGCCACAGCCCCAGGCCGGCGTGCGGAAAGTGGGGCTATCCCCGCAGGTGCCTCTGGTCCTTTGGGCAACACCTGTGACCCCTCCCCGTGCTGTGGGAGCCTGGCTCCAGACCACCTTCCTGGGGGCCTCCAGGCTCCGTGAGTGGGGCAGCAGGACATGTGCCCACGGAGTGATGACCGGGAAGGTGTCCCCCCAGTGAGACTCCCCAAAGCCACCAGTGTGTATGCTGGGGGGTCTTCGGCATTCTCCAGGGAAAGGGGCACCGCTCCTCGCTTCCGGCACTGTTGCTGCCCCCACCCCCCACACAGCTGCCCCTGGGTCCCTGGGTGCACCGGCCTGAGGGGGCCACATCGGGGCAGCGCCCCCACCCCCAGCCCCCGCCCCACGGCCTCCACCGCACACACCTTCCGGGCAGAAGCAGCCGTCCATGCGGTGCTCCTCACACAGGCTGCTAACCTCCAGATGTGAGCAGGTGTCCATGCAGGGCGAGCCGCTCTCCAGGTAGACCATGTTCCCGGGGCAGCTCTTGGCTAGAAGGGCAAAGGCAGGCCCCTGAGCGGGCACCGTGGGCACATACACCGAGGGGAGGGGAGTGCAGTGGGCCAGGGAGCAGGGCACAGACGCGGCTCCTCCCGGGCCAGGGCGCTGGGCCGCCCTGCCCCCAGAGGCCCCCCAACACTCAGGGCCCCATGGGTGCCCGCCTCCCCACCCACCCTGGCAGCAGCGCGGCTCTTACGGCAGAGCTCGGAGGTCCTCCAATTGCCGGGCTGCCCGCCCGCGTGGGAGCACTGGCGGGAGAACTCGGCGAGGGTGCTGCAGACGCAGGAGGTGCCCGACGGGCACTGGCAGCGGTCCTGCACACACGCCTGCACGTACAGCTCCAGCGGCACCAGGCCCAGGCAGTCCGCGAAGGCCGTGGCCGTCAGCAGCTTCTCGCACTCGGCGCGCTGCGGACGCACACGGGAGCGCGGTGAGGCCGGCCCATGCCCACCTCTTCTCCGTGTTGTCCATAGACCCCCAGCCCAGGAACGGCTCCTCCCCCAGGCAGGGGTCCCGGCCAGCGACTCACGTGCTCTGAGCAGGACTCCAGGGCCGGCGCCTCCTCGGGGTCGTCGCACACGACCTCGGGCTTGTGGATCTTCTGCATGTTACCAAACTCGAGGGCGCTGAAGAGCACACCTGGGGACACAGCCAGTCAGCGGGGGACGCCCAGAGCCTGCACGCCCGCCCCACCCGCCCCGCCCGCCATGCCTCCGAGGAGGCCCTCACCGTCAGAGAGGAACTCGGAGTAGGTCTGCAGGCCATTGTAGTCCCCGCAGAGGCCACACGTGTGGTTCTGGAACTTACTGTCCAGCTCCAGCTGTTGGGGGAAGAGGAGGCAGGTGCAGGTGAGGGGCTGGGGGCCCGCAAGACCACAGGCCGCGGCAGCCAGGGTGAGCCTCCCACAGCCAGCCTCAGCGCCTCCTCTGAGTGGGCGTCGGGGGTGGCCAGAGGGCTGCGGTCAGCCCGGGCCGTCCTGGCACCAGGGGTCACTGAGGACCAGGAGGGGTTTGGGACGGGGAAAGGCCAGCCCGGCTCCCCAGGCCCAAGGGGCCGCTCCCTGGGCGGGCTGCACGGCCGCACCTCGGCTGCGAATCCGCGCCCCCACGGCACTGCCAGCCCACGGCAGAACCCCTCGTGACAAGGGTCCCGTGCTCTCCCAGGTTCCCAGAGGCCTGGTGGTGGAACCCGGCCCCCGGGCTCACATGGGGCTGCACCCACCATGAGTGAGTCTTCCCGGTTCCACATGAGCGTGAGTCCAGCTCGGGAGTACACTTTGGTGTAAGCGTCGCTGTTCTCGATAAGCAGTCCGGAGCTGTAGTGCGGCGTGCTGACCCTGGGGCAGGGGTGCCGGGCGAGAGTCACCCCCCGCGGCAGGCCCTCCGCCATCCCCCTGCCAGGCGGGCCTGAGTCTGCGCGTCGGGTGGGTGGGGTGGCCTCGGCTCCCAGGCAGCCATGCCGGGGCCGCCGACAGCGTGGCCGCCCTCTGGGCCAGCTTGGGCCACCTGGGCTGGCTGGGCTCCTTGGGGCCCTCCACCCTCTGCCTGCCTGTGTCCCTGTCCGCAGCCGCCCTCAGGGCCCTGTCCTCGGAGCCAGGCTCTGCCCACCCCTAACCCGGGCTGGCCCAGGCGCTAGCTCACCCCAGCTCTGCTCCGTGGGCCTGTACCCACCCCACGGAGACAGTGGGGAGACAAAGGCGCTGGGCAGGAATGCAGCTTAGAGCCCCATTGTTGCAGAGACAATGGGGGACAATTGCCCGGGAGCGGGAGGGGCTCCCGCCTGCTCCCCCTTCTGTAACTTGAGCCTGGGTAACAGTGGATGCTGCCTGGGGCCCCAGCAGAGGGGCGGTAGCCGCCCCACGGGACCAGGAGTCCCTCGCGCCCACTCACGTGGCCCCGTTGACCACAGCCAGCTGGCGGGTGAGGTAGATGGTGTCGTCCTTGATGTTCACCAGGATGTACTCGAGCTGGGGGTGCCCCCCGTCGCCGCCCGAGCTCCGCCTCAGGTGCACGGCGAACTCCTTGTAGGAGTCCCTGCAGTCGGACGCGAAGTTGTAGTCGCACAGGCCCGGGAAGCGGAAGACGTCCCCGTCGAAGGTCTTGTAGTGGAAGTCGCCCCAAGTGCTGCAGACGCTGTGGCCGTGGTTCTGGGTCCTGCCCTCTGGGGGAACAGGGGCACGCAGGGGTGAGCAGCCCGGCCCCCAGGAGGCCCGTCCCACGGCCCCGCCCGGCAGCCGCCCTCCAAGGACCCTCCGTGAGGCCGTCCTGCGGGAGTGGCCCCTGCTGGCCTTGGTCACCCCGCCCGGGGGGTCTCAGACCCCCGAAAGGACATCACCAGCTGCCACACCCTTGCACCTGAGCCTGGCACAGAATGAGGACATTTGCCGGGCAGGCAGCGGGGGAAGAGGGGCTTTCCGGAACCCTGGGCACCCTGTCCGCCCGGCCCAGCGTCCCCCACCCTGTCACCGCCAGAATCCACGTACCCTCCCACTGCTCCCGCCACCCCACAGTTCCAGTGGGACTGTGTCCCCGCACGCTCAGACGGCGCCCACACCGTGTCCAAACATTGGAGGTCGGCTCCCCTCCAGTGGCTTTGTCGCCCAACCCCCACGGGATGGAGATGTCCCCATCCTACACTAGCAGTCTTTTCTGGAACGACTCCTTCATCATGTGGCCAAACACCCCACGCTGCAGAAGGCCGTCTTGGCCTTGGCCCTCCAAGGTCCCTGACACTCGGCCCCTCTTACTTGCCCCTGCCTGCCCCACACGCCCCTGGACAAAGGCTCAGCTCGGGTGTTTCCAACAGGCACCACCTCCCAGACACGCATTCGGGCCAGGAGATCACCTTCAAAGGGACGGCACGAACCCAAGACCACCTTCCCTCCTTCCTCTCCTCCACCCAAAGCCAGCAGGGTTTGGGGGGCAGGACGCCCGGCCCAAGTGGTGTACCCCAGAGGCTGGGCAGAGCAGGGCCACCTACTCCCAGGGAGAACGTCTGCTCCGGGCCGCCCCGGCCTCCCTGCCACCTCTCACCTCTCTGGAGCTCTGCACCCCCAGCCGAGCTCAGGGCCAGGCAGACGGCCACCAGGCGGGCTAGTGGCAGCCCCATGGTGGCTCAGAAGGGCGGCAGGGAGAGCAACCGGGGCAGGGGTCCGGGCCTTATATGGCCCAGCAGGACCGGCAGAGGCGGGGAGAGCAGGGGAGGGGCGAGGGGTGGGTGGGGCGTTTGCCAGGTTATCAAGAAAACAGCTGCGGGGGCTCCTGAGGTGCCACCTTGGAAATATTGATTCAAGTTATCTGCGGTTAATCTTTATTGAGCCCTCGGTAAAGGTAGCCCTCTTCAAGATGCCTCAGCACCAGTGACCCCAGTTCCGACACACGCCCTCCCAGCGACGAGCAGGACCGGGCCCAGTGCGGAGGTCCTGTGCCACCACACCCTGGCAGGCGCGTGCCCCTCCCGGCCCCAGCCCACCCTGCCCAGCGTCCCCACAGAGCCAGGCTTGAACGAGGCTCTTCCCCGAGGGGGGCTCCCAGACAGGACCACTGCCCCATGTCTGCTCCTCTCTCCCACTCTGGTCCCCCAGCCTCCCCTCCCAGGGGCCCGAGGCCCCCAAGCCAGGGAACGTGTGGGCTCCTGGGAGGTCCAGGGGCTGCCCCATCTCGTGTGGACTCTGCCCCTTGGCCCGTTCCCACTGGCAGCCCCATGTCCGGCCCCCAGCCCCGGCACACCCTCTAATCCCCTCGCGTTCCCAGGCCGAGCCAGTCTCTGGAATTAGCTGTAATTGGAACTTGGGAAGCCCAGCCAGGGGACGCTTAACTGAAACACACCCTGTGGGGCACGGAAGGCCTGGCTGGAGGCTGGGAGCGGACGTCCCCGAGGGGAAGTGGCCCAGACGCAGCCCCAGGCTGGCGCCTCCCTTGTGAGCCCAGAACTTCATCTTCTGGGAAGTTCGGGGAGAACGGAATGCTCGGACTCCTCAAATCATGACCTAGTGGTTCCCAAGCTTCAGGGCAAGTGGGCAGCACTCATCTCGACAATCACTGAGATCCTGGGCAAGGTGGACACCGAGCGGACGGGGGTGTGGGACCCCCTGTTTCCCTGAGCCAGGCTCCCCTCAGACGTATGACCAGAGCAAGTGCCCGGCAACAGTGAGCACCTTGGCCAGCACCTCCCTGTGGGCCTGGGATGTAGTCCCTTCTCCCACCCCGCTGCACCGCGAGCCCCAGGCCCAGCAACTGTCCTCTCCTCCAGAGCCCAGGGACCCAGGCACGAGTGGGTGGCCTGAGCCAGGAGCAAGAGGGATTAGGAAACCAGAGCCAGATGGGCCCACGGGCCCATTGTCCACTTCCCTGTGGGGCCAAATAGGCTGGCACCAAGCCCTGGGGAAACCCAAGGACGGGGGCCCCCTTGCAGCCCCCAGAGGCATTGATTTTCCATGACAGTCTTCCTCTGCCCTGGTGGGGTTCAGAGAAATTCTGGCGCCACACTGGACACCCAGTCCAGCCTCTCCTGCCTTGAGTGTGACAGGCGAGAGTCCTCCCCTGGGATGGAGAAGGTGGGGTCCTCCCCTGGGACGGAGAAGGTGGGGTCCTCTCCTGGGATTGAGAAGGTGGGGTCCTCCCCTGGGATGGAGATGCAGTGTCCTCCCCTGGGACTGAGAAGGTGGGATCTTCCCCTGGGACTGAGAAGGTGGGGTCCTCCCCTGGGACTGAGAAGGTGGGGTCCTCTCCTGGGACTGAGAAGGTGGTGCCCTCCCCTGGGACTGAGAAGGCGGGGTCCTCTCCTGGAACTGAGAAGGCGGGGTCCTCTCCTGGGACTCAGAAGGTGGGGTCCTCCCCTGGGACTCAGAAGGTGGGGTCCTCCCCTGGGACTCAGGAGGTGGGGTCTTCCCCTGGGACTGAGAAGGTGGGATCTTCCCCTGGGACTGAGAAGGTGGGGTCCTCTCCTGGGACTGAGAAGGTGGGGTCCTACCCTGGGACTGAGAAGGTGGGGTCTTCTCCTGGGACTGAGAAGGTGGGATCTTCCCCTGGAACTGAGAAGGTGGGGACCTCCCCTGGGACTGAGAAAGCGGGGTCCTCTCCTGGGACTGAGAAGGTGGGGTCCTCCCCTGGGACTGAGAAGGTGGGGTCCTCCCCTGGGACTGAGAAGGTGGGATTCTCCCCTTGGATTGAGAAGGTGGGAATTCACTACTGGGGTCTGAGGTCAGCCCTATGTCTCCTATGTATGGGGCAGCAGTGCTGACCTGAGGCCCAGAGGTCTGAACCTAACACTCCCAGCCCTGTCACAGGGTCTCAGGTAGGGCCCCGAGGAACAGTGACATCAGGCTGCCAGGCACGGGGTGGAGACTCAGAGCGCGTGGTGGGAAGGAGCCCGTAGAAGGTGGTGGTGAAGGCTCCGTCAGGCCGGGGTGACCAGCGTCGCCCCACCACCCCAGCAGAGTCTGGGTCAGCTTCCCATGCTCAGTGCTCCATTGCACCCCTGGTCAATCCCCACAGCCAGCTGGTCTTTCTCACTGTGGTCATGGGGCCCCTTACAGGTGAGTCAGTGGGGTGCAGGCTCTGCTCCGTACCGGACGGAAATGCCCAAATAGGGCAACAGACGCCTGGTACACTGAGACACGTACCCCCATCACCTTTACCACGTGGACGGACGTGGGAAGAAGAGTGTCTGCCCTGGAAGTGTCCCTTCTGCAGCTGGAGCATGTTCTCCCCCTGGACCCCACGGGGACCCCCCCACCCCTGGTCCCCAGTGGAGGACACAGCCCTGCCTAGCAGCAGCCGGGAGGCTGTTGAGGAGACGATGACCCCATCCCTGACAGGCGGACCCCCAGCACAGGGCCCAGGACACCCGGAGCCTCCCTGCCAGACCCCACACCCAGCAGTGTTTACCCTGACAAGACACTGTTCCCAAGGACTACACAAATTTACCACAGGGAGGAGGCCACAAAGACGTCATGAAATGGCCTAAAGTGACTGTCCCACTGCTTTCTGTCCACAAACCTGACTCATCAGGAAGTGGAGGGGTTGTGGGGGAGGGTGTAGGGGAGGGAATGGGGGAAATGGGGATGGGGGTTGTGGGGGAGGGGAGGAAGAAGAAAGGAAAGAGGAAGCCTCACACCTGCCAGAGAGACCTGAAGATAGCAGGTGCGTCCCCAGCCTGCCAAGTCCCCGTTTTGAGTCACCTGGTGTGAAGGTTAATTTCATGTGTCAACAGGGCTAGGCCATGGTACCAATAAAACACCAGTCTACATGTTGCTGTGAAGGTATGTTTTACATGTGAATAGATCACCCTTCATAATGTGGGTGGGCCTTATCCTACCAGTCGAAGGCTCTAAGAGGAAAAAGACGGAGGTCCCCCAGGAGGAAAGAATTCTGCTTCCAGATGGCCTTTGGTCTGCAGCCGCAACATCAGCTCTTCCCTGGTGTCCAGCCTGCAGGCCCACCCTGCAGGCTTCAGACTTGCAGCCCCCACAATTCCTTAAAATAAATCTCTCTCTCTCCCTCCGACCCCACGCCCAGCCCCAGCTCCACAGCTCGGCAGAGCCTCGTCAGGCAGATGGAGGGTGCGCCCAGAGAAATTATGGGTTCTCAGCCCATGGACACCCAGGGAGACTCCAGCCCCAGCCAGCCACAGGGACAGAGTCCCTGGCAAGCAAGCATCTGAGGACTCAAGAGCAGGCAAACAAAGCAGCAGCCATGCCCACCTCCTCCCCATGTCCTCCCCAAGACAACAGAAGGGAACTCGGACATCGCAGCATGTCCACTTCCCACACCTTCAAAGATGCTGAAAGATCTGGGGTGTGCAGTTCCAGGTCCCACATCATCTGCCCCTGGACTGCAAGGATTTATTAGTAGGATGTTAACTTACCCTCCCCCCAGACGGATGTAAAGGGTGGGCAGGTAAGCGCACAGAAGTATTTAGTCTGGGTGAGAATGGGGAAAGGACAAGTCAGCAGTTTGGTCTTCTTGGCCTGGGCTCCACCGCACAGGTGTCCACTGGGCTGGCCTCCCCATGAGGAAAGGGCCACTGTGCTTCAGAATACCAGCCACCTTTGGGTAGTCACCCCCACCTTGAGATCTGCCCCAAATGTCATGCCCTTGCCCTGACCATTGTCTTCACTACCCTGGACACAAAGTGTACCACTCCTGGCCTTTTTGCCTTAAGTGCCTCGAGGGCAGCAGCCTATGTGGGCTCCTCCATGGACCAGCTTCACAGTAGATGTGTTCAGTAACTTTTCTTCTGGGTGGTGGTTGAGGGAGGGAGGGAGGGATGGG
Organism: Ursus maritimus; assembly: GCF_017311325.1. Taxonomy (NCBI): domain Eukaryota; kingdom Metazoa; phylum Chordata; class Mammalia; order Carnivora; family Ursidae; genus Ursus; species Ursus maritimus. The sequence continues at coordinate 46,674,589 of NW_024424786.1, forward strand.
GGAGGATGGGGGATGGGTGGATGATGAGTGGACGGATGGATGGTTGGATGGTAAGATAGTGGATGGATGGGTGGATGGATGCATGCATGGATGGATGGATGGACAGATGGATGGATGGACGGATGGATGAATGGATGAATGGGTGGATACGTAGGTAAAGAGATGGATGGATGGGTGGGTAGATGGGTGGGTGGGTGGATGGGTAGATGGCTGGGTGGGAGGGTGGATGGATGAATGGATGGGTGGGTGGGATGGATGGGTGGAGGGTTGGATAGTGAATGGATGGGTAGGTGGGTGGGTGGGTGGATGTGTGAATGGGTGGGTGGATGGATAGTGGGTGTATGGGTGCATGGGTAGGTTAATGGATGGATGGATGAGTGGGTGGGCAAATGGGTCTGTGGCTGGATGAGTGGGTAAAGAAATGAAATCTCTTGGGGTGATGGGGTATGCCTTCTGTACCAACTCCTCAGAGCTCACACCTTATGAGGGCGTATCTGCAGGCAGTGGCCAAGTGCTGAATTACCCCACCTCATTAAAGCCCTCCATAGCTCTGGGAAGCAGGTGCTCACATTACTCCATTCTAGAGATGAGGAAACCAAGGATCAGGGAGGGTAAAGGAGCACCCTGAGCTCACTAGCCAGAGAATGGGAGAGCCATATAGTGGACCCCAAGAGTCCTCTCTGCCCTGAGCCCATGCTGTCCACTGACTGACGGTGGTGTGACCATTTTTCACAGAGGGTTGACTGTTGCTCTTTGGAGAAACCCAATATGAGTAACAGGAAATCAGATGTTCCCAGGTGGTATTGAGTCCCAGGGGAGGGCTCCTTGTGGAGCCCCCAAGGACAGAACCCTGCACCTTCCCCAGCCCCCAGGGAAGTCACTTCATGTATTTGTAACACAGTTGGGTTGCCTGTCACATTTCTGCATGCCACCCTGGAATCCCCAACTTCCTCACTCACTTTTTCCTTTTGCATATAAGCCTCACTCACGTAAAGTTCTGTGAGATGTAGCAGATGCACCGTGCTGCATGGATCCCACTGCCCCAAATCACCCTGCTCCACTGATTCAGCCCTCCCCCAAAACCCCTGCAAACACTGACTTTCTAAATTATCATTACAGTTTTGCCTTGAATACGTTTTTATGATTAATTTTAAATCTTTAATTGCTAAAATAATTCGAGAATGTTATGTTCCTCTTATAAATTATGGCTATGATTTTATGTTACAACAAGGAAAACACTCATGATTTCTTCTCTGAAAAAATCAGGACAAAATTTCGTCTAATAGCTGCAATTCAAAATATTTTGAAATGGCCTGAGGGGTCACTCAGACACAGCACAGTGAACATGTTTAAGGGTCCAGATCACCAGTCTGACATAAACACACACCTGCGATCATCGCCACAGTTAGGATGGTGACCTTACGTACAGCCATCACCCATGAGAGACTTCTCATGGCCCTTCCCTGCTCAAGAGGTACCTCTGATCTCTTTTCTGACCCTACAGATTAGTTTGCATTTCCTGGGGAAGGAAATCCATCAAACATTTAAGGAAGACAAAAGAGCCTGCTAGGATTTTGGCTGAGATTGCATCCTATCTACAAATGAGTTTGGAAAGAATTGATCTTAGCAATATCACGTCTTCCAACCCACAGACATGGTCCATCTCTCCTCTGACTATGTCTTTAATTTTTCCCAGCAATGTGTGGTGTTCATTTGCACGGGACTTTCACATCTGTTGTCAGGTTTTTCTCTCAGTATTTCATGTTTTTCATGCTTTTGAAAATGGTGTTTTTATTTCATTTTCTGATTGTTGCCAGTTTATAAAAATAGAGTTGATTTTTGTACATTGATCTTATGGTACTTACAACCTTGATAGACTCACCCATTAATTATAGCAGGTTTTTGTAGATTCTAGATTTTCTACATAGAAGATCTTGTCGCCTGTGAATAAGTGTTACTTCTTCCTTGCCAGTCTAGATGTTTTTTATTTATCTCTCTTCCTGACTGCACTGGCTGTGGTTTCCAGCACAGTGTTGCCCGGACAAGGTATGAGCCTGTATCCTGGTCATGTTCCCACTTTCAGGGAAAAGCATTCAGTCAGCTGTGGGCTTTTTATAAATGCCCTTTATCAGGAAAGTCTTTCTATTTTTAGTTTGCTGAGAGTTTTTATAGGAATGGGTGTTGAATTTACTAAATTTTTTTTTCTGCATCTATTGAGGGGATTATATGGTTTTTCTTCTTTAGTCTGGTAATATGGTGAATTACATTGATTTTGAATGCTCCACAACACTGCGTTCCTGGAATAAAACCCAATTAGTCACGATTGTCATATGTTACTAGGTTTGATTTACCAAAATTTTGTTTAGAATTTTTGCATCTATGTTCATGAGGGATGTTGGTCTATAGTTTTTCCTCTATTGTGTTGTCTTTCTGTGGTTTTGGCATCAGGGTAATTGACATGGCCTCAGAGAAAAGGGTGGGAAATGTTTCTTCCTTTTCAATTTTTCTGGAGGGTTCTGTGCACCATTGGTGTTACTTCTTTCTTAAATGTTTGATGGAAGTCACTAGTGAAGACATTTGGGCCTAGAGCTTTCTTTGTGGGAAGGTCTTTGATTTTGTTCTTTCTTTAATATAGAGAGCTTTTCAAATTGCTTCTGCTTGAGCGAGCCTTGGTAAATTATGTCTTTTCAAGAAATCTGTCCATTTCATTTCAGTTGCTACATTTATTGGCAGAAAGCTGTTCATAACATTTTATTATCATTCTAACATCTGTGGGATCTATAGTGATGTCTCCTCTCATTCTTGATGTTCATACTTTGTGCCTTCTCTTTTTCCTACCAGTTTATCAATTTTATTAATCTTCTCAAAGAACCGGCATTCCAATTATTGATTTTCTTCTGGTGTTTCATTTTGTTTTCTGCTTCCTCTTATCTGTGATATTCTTTTCTTACTCCCGGTTTAATTAGCTCTTCTTTTTCTTTTCTAATTTCTCAAGGTGGAAGATGAGGTCATTGATGCGAGACCCTTCTTTCTTCTCTATTGTAACTGTTTAATGCCATGCATACCCCCAGTCCTGCTTTTGTGGCACCCCACAAGTTGTGAAGCCCTTCCTCACTGTGGATCTGTCTCTGGGGACCCATGTGCCCCCTCACCTGCTCTATAGTCTCTCTCCAGCCCTTGGACCCTGGACTGAGCTAAAAATCCACCCTGTAATACTTACTGTCCCAACAGAAAAAGGAAACCACACTAGGTGTTTCAAACAGACAGAATTCAGAGAATTGGTTACTCAGGTGCTGGAGGCTGGAAAAGCAAAAGGGAGTCCTGAGGCACTGACATTAGGAGCAGCAGACAACAGCTTCCACTCCTGTAGCAGGGGGGTGGGGTGGGGGTCAGAAAGGGGCTCTGAGGGGTTTGGGCACAGCTGGTGGTGGGAGTGCCCAAGAGAGCTAAGACAAGTGGGAACCATCCTCCATGACTGAAGGGGCTCTGAAGAAGCTGGAAAAAGGGATGGAAATCCATTCCCCTCCCTACCTTTCAAAGGTGGCTTCCAGGAAGCCAGCTGGCCAGGGGGCCTGGAAATATAGTTTGCAAAGTCCCAGCCACATGTATCACTGAGCTATTGCTGTGTAACAAAACACCCCAAGCCCAGTGGCTTAAAACAATATGCATTGGGTAAATAATTGATAGATGATAGATAGATATAGATAGATAGATAGATAGATGATAGATAGATAGATAGATAGATAGATGATAGATGATAGATAGATGATAGATATACACAGATAATAGAAGTAGATAAATGGATGGAAGTGTGTATGTAGTTAATACACACACATGTATTTTTCTAGTGTAGCCCACTGAGAGACCCTACACCCCAGGAGAAGTTGACCACACCCAGTGCCCAAGTCATGGTTTTTATTATTTTTTTTTAAGTAGGCTCTACACCCAACGTGGGGCTTGAACTCATGACCCTGAGATCAAGAGTTGCATGCTCCTCCGACTGAGCCGGCCAGGCGCCCCCAGGTTTTTGTTTTTAAATACCATTCTCCAATAAAAGGAACTGGGTCTCCTTGGAGAAGTAGTTGAGCTTTTGGACAAGGAAATTATGAGATAACCCTGGAGTGTTCTGTGGTGGCAGGAAATAAGGAAGTGTTCAAAAAATGATGGAGGTGTGTCAGAAGGGCCCAGGAGGCTACCTGAGGCCGCACCCAAAGGCCAGAGCAATTTAAGCAAAAAAATTAGTAGCTGTAAAATGAGATTATAACCCAGAGAACAAAACAAACACCAATGAGTCCGTCGTAACACACATGACTGGACAGTAAACACATGAGAAGGAACAGCTCATCGTAGAGAGGAGTCCCGATTCATTAACATAGGTGGAGAGAGGGAAGGAGGAGTCAGCAGCACACGCTGTGGGATGAGTTGCTAGGCAGTGTCTACTGACGGATGCTGCAATCAGCGGGCCCATGTTCGAAGAGAAACAAGTTATGTGTATAGACTCCAAGCACCTTCCTACAGATACTCACCAGTTAAAAAGCAGAAAAATGGTAAATTAGTTAAGAAGTAGAAGAATAGTAAGAAGTAGGGGTGCCTGGGTGGCTCAGTCGGTTAAGTGGCTGCCTTTGGCTCAGGTCATGATCTTGGGGTCCATGTGGGGCTCCCTTCCCAGAGGGGAGCCTGCTTCTCCCCCTCCCTCTGCCCTGCCACCTGCTCGTGCTCTTTCTCTCTAATAAATAAATAAATAAATAAAATCTTAAAAAAAAAAGAAAAGAATAGAAAAGAAAAGAAAAATGGTAAGAAGTAGAAGGAGTAGTAGAGAAACCTGGCAGACACCCCCTCACCCAAGCAAGGGAGGTCAGCCCCACCAGGAACCCGGCATCGCCACAGCACGCATCCTCAGATACGGTGCACTAAGAGGGGCACCTCGCTTCTGCAAAACTTCCACTCGGTCATGACACAGCATCCAACAGACTCAAACTGAGGGACATTTTACAAGATAAAATGACCAGGGCTGTTCCAGAGCGTCAAGGTCAGAGGAGACACGGAAGGAACAAGGAGCTGCCGCCCAGCAGAGGAGACGTGACCAAAAAACGGCAGAGTGGAGAGCCAGAGACGTCCGGACACAGTCCGCAGGTGGTCCACGGCAGAACCGGTATTAGGCATGTGGCTGAGGGCGGCACCATCAGGCGAAGCTGGTGGAGGGCACACGCTACGTCTCTCTGCCATTTCTGCAACTATCTGTAAACCAAAAATTACTCCAAGATAAGGTTTGTGAAAACAAGCCTTTATTACTGCTGAGGGCCATAGTCACCCAGCCTCAGTCCTGGTCTCAATGGATTCCTCATTTCCTCCCATGTTCGGGCCGCAAGAAGCAAGGACCCACCGCCCCAGCCGAGACAGCGGCTCCCAGGCAGGAGAGACCACCGGGCCACTCCCAACCCGTGGTTCGAACGGCCAGCCCTGTGTCCGTGGGTGGGAGTGGCCCTCCCTTCGGAACCAAGACCTCCAAGCTGGAAGAAGGGCCACATCCTAAGAGCAGGAGGTCAGGTGTAACAGAGGGCATAACCCCTGGACCCCGTGGACGTCGCTGCCCAGCACGCAGCCCCTCGGTGGGAGGGCGCCCATCCCTCCCCAGCCAGTGCCCCAGCAGACACCAGAGCTGACTCTTCACGGGCCGTCCGCCTTGATATCAGACCAGCGCTGATGGGCGCTGTGTGGCTTGAAGCCCGGCTGCCCTCACTGCCCTGAGATAAAAGCATCAGCAGGGAGCCGTGGGGGTGGGGGTCGCGCCGTTGTCAAGGACGTGCTGCTGGGTGTATGAGGTGCTGACAGCAGCTCTGCGGGCAGGAAAAGCAAATCCATGCCCGGAAAACCTGCGGACCCGCTGCGGGCTGTCCATGACGGGTGAGGCCCCGGGGCTGGCCTGTCTGCTGGCCGCCGGGGAGCGTCGCCGTGGTCAGCAGAGACACTGCGTGTTCATCCTGCCACGAGTGCCACTTTGGTCATGGGCCACGGAGCAAGCCCCAGAGAGACCCGAGAAAGAAGTCCTGGGCGCCTCTGACCTGGTCATCTCTCTGTGGACTCCTAGGCGGCTCTCCCACAGGACACCGAGGGCTCTGCCCCCTTGCAGAGGCCCATCCAGCCCCTCCTCCCAGACCTCTCGGCCTCACAGCCCTGGGTTCTAGGCCCGGGACATTCAGCCAAGTCTTCAGACACTCTCTGGGAATCAGTGCAGATCCAGACCTCTGGCCACGTCGCAGTCCAGACAAGCAGCCAACCACGACCCAGGCCAGAGCTCGGTCCTTAGGGACCATCACCCCCCAGAGTCGGCAGGCCCGACACACCACTGCTGGTCTGCCGCGCAGCCGCTCTGGGTGGCCTCCAGTGGCTTCCTGCAGACACACCCTAACAGCCTCCCCTCCCGCCCAGGGCTTCCCCGGCACCCACGCAGGCACACCCTGAGTGACATTCTGGCCCGTAGGGGAGGGTAACCAGAGGGCAAATCCTACCCTCCCCCCCCCAACCAACGGACCATGAAGAAACAGTCGGTGCAGCTCCGTGGACAGCCCCCAGGGCGAACGGACCACCCATGCCCCCCCCCAACCCGCTCAGCACCGAGTCTGCACCGTGCCCCCTCCCCACCCCGCTGTTTCATCCCTGAAAGACAGTGAGGCTTGAGTCCTGTGCCTCAGACTCTGCTTTCTGGCGGCAAGCTTCCTGGGGACCCTTCTGACCGAGGCTGTACACCTGCACAACCCCTGGGAACCAGGCCCCAGGCCTCTGCCAACGGGCCGCAGAGGACCGCTCGGGAGGCCACGGCTGTGGACGGAGCCAGGGGCACTGCAGCGGCTGCTGCCCTCCCACAGTCTTCCCCAGGCCTCCAGGAGCTGCTCCCCCGCTTCTCCTCCTCGGCCTGTCAGAGCTCCACGGGGCCCTGCAGCCTGCCCGCAGTGTGGTGGGCCACGGACCCCGCTCACGGGGCAAGAGGGCTCAGTCCTGTGCCAGGCCGCCCCACGGGGCCCGGGAGCGAGGCAGGACCCACTCTCCAAAATCAGAGCAGTAGTCTGCAGAAATGCCTGGGCCCCTCCAAACACCCAGGGCCCTAA
>NW_024424786.1:46681704-46684309 GCF_017311325.1 Ursus maritimus
GGCAGACACCCCCTCACCCAAGCAAGGGAGGTCAGCCCCACCAGGAACCCGGCATCGCCACAGCACGCATCCTCAGATACGGTGCACTAAGAGGGGCACCTCGCTTCTGCAAAACTTCCACTCGGTCATGACACAGCATCCAACAGACTCAAACTGAGGGACATTTTACAAGATAAAATGACCAGGGCTGTTCCAGAGCGTCAAGGTCAGAGGAGACACGGAAGGAACAAGGAGCTGCCGCCCAGCAGAGGAGACGTGACCAAAAAACGGCAGAGTGGAGAGCCAGAGACGTCCGGACACAGTCCGCAGGTGGTCCACGGCAGAACCGGTATTAGGCATGTGGCTGAGGGCGGCACCATCAGGCGAAGCTGGTGGAGGGCACACGCTACGTCTCTCTGCCATTTCTGCAACTATCTGTAAACCAAAAATTACTCCAAGATAAGGTTTGTGAAAACAAGCCTTTATTACTGCTGAGGGCCATAGTCACCCAGCCTCAGTCCTGGTCTCAATGGATTCCTCATTTCCTCCCATGTTCGGGCCGCAAGAAGCAAGGACCCACCGCCCCAGCCGAGACAGCGGCTCCCAGGCAGGAGAGACCACCGGGCCACTCCCAACCCGTGGTTCGAACGGCCAGCCCTGTGTCCGTGGGTGGGAGTGGCCCTCCCTTCGGAACCAAGACCTCCAAGCTGGAAGAAGGGCCACATCCTAAGAGCAGGAGGTCAGGTGTAACAGAGGGCATAACCCCTGGACCCCGTGGACGTCGCTGCCCAGCACGCAGCCCCTCGGTGGGAGGGCGCCCATCCCTCCCCAGCCAGTGCCCCAGCAGACACCAGAGCTGACTCTTCACGGGCCGTCCGCCTTGATATCAGACCAGCGCTGATGGGCGCTGTGTGGCTTGAAGCCCGGCTGCCCTCACTGCCCTGAGATAAAAGCATCAGCAGGGAGCCGTGGGGGTGGGGGTCGCGCCGTTGTCAAGGACGTGCTGCTGGGTGTATGAGGTGCTGACAGCAGCTCTGCGGGCAGGAAAAGCAAATCCATGCCCGGAAAACCTGCGGACCCGCTGCGGGCTGTCCATGACGGGTGAGGCCCCGGGGCTGGCCTGTCTGCTGGCCGCCGGGGAGCGTCGCCGTGGTCAGCAGAGACACTGCGTGTTCATCCTGCCACGAGTGCCACTTTGGTCATGGGCCACGGAGCAAGCCCCAGAGAGACCCGAGAAAGAAGTCCTGGGCGCCTCTGACCTGGTCATCTCTCTGTGGACTCCTAGGCGGCTCTCCCACAGGACACCGAGGGCTCTGCCCCCTTGCAGAGGCCCATCCAGCCCCTCCTCCCAGACCTCTCGGCCTCACAGCCCTGGGTTCTAGGCCCGGGACATTCAGCCAAGTCTTCAGACACTCTCTGGGAATCAGTGCAGATCCAGACCTCTGGCCACGTCGCAGTCCAGACAAGCAGCCAACCACGACCCAGGCCAGAGCTCGGTCCTTAGGGACCATCACCCCCCAGAGTCGGCAGGCCCGACACACCACTGCTGGTCTGCCGCGCAGCCGCTCTGGGTGGCCTCCAGTGGCTTCCTGCAGACACACCCTAACAGCCTCCCCTCCCGCCCAGGGCTTCCCCGGCACCCACGCAGGCACACCCTGAGTGACATTCTGGCCCGTAGGGGAGGGTAACCAGAGGGCAAATCCTACCCTCCCCCCCCCAACCAACGGACCATGAAGAAACAGTCGGTGCAGCTCCGTGGACAGCCCCCAGGGCGAACGGACCACCCATGCCCCCCCCCAACCCGCTCAGCACCGAGTCTGCACCGTGCCCCCTCCCCACCCCGCTGTTTCATCCCTGAAAGACAGTGAGGCTTGAGTCCTGTGCCTCAGACTCTGCTTTCTGGCGGCAAGCTTCCTGGGGACCCTTCTGACCGAGGCTGTACACCTGCACAACCCCTGGGAACCAGGCCCCAGGCCTCTGCCAACGGGCCGCAGAGGACCGCTCGGGAGGCCACGGCTGTGGACGGAGCCAGGGGCACTGCAGCGGCTGCTGCCCTCCCACAGTCTTCCCCAGGCCTCCAGGAGCTGCTCCCCCGCTTCTCCTCCTCGGCCTGTCAGAGCTCCACGGGGCCCTGCAGCCTGCCCGCAGTGTGGTGGGCCACGGACCCCGCTCACGGGGCAAGAGGGCTCAGTCCTGTGCCAGGCCGCCCCACGGGGCCCGGGAGCGAGGCAGGACCCACTCTCCAAAATCAGAGCAGTAGTCTGCAGAAATGCCTGGGCCCCTCCAAACACCCAGGGCCCTAAGCTGTGACCTCCCACAGAGCCGAGCGAGCCTGGCTAGAACGTCCCTGTCCGCCACAGACTTCTACCACGTCGGACAGACCTGACCCGTGACAGGTGACTCAAATGCAGGTGAGTTCCACGGGGTTGCCACTCGGTGTTGGAAGGCGGCAAGTCCCGAGCGGGACCCGGGTGTTAGTACATGCAGGCTCCAGAGAACAGAAAGGGAGAGGTGGGGTCACCGGGACACAGGCGCTCACACACCCAGCGGCTGCTGGAGCTGGTGTGTGTGTGCGAGGCTGGAAGGGGCAGGAGGCCCTCTGCCCCGCCGACGACCCTAACCCCCC
>NW_024424786.1:46684319-46685236 GCF_017311325.1 Ursus maritimus
CCCCCCCCCAACCAACGGACCATGAAGAAACAGTCGGTGCAGCTCCGTGGACAGCCCCCAGGGCGAACGGACCACCCATGCCCCCCCCCAACCCGCTCAGCACCGAGTCTGCACCGTGCCCCCTCCCCACCCCGCTGTTTCATCCCTGAAAGACAGTGAGGCTTGAGTCCTGTGCCTCAGACTCTGCTTTCTGGCGGCAAGCTTCCTGGGGACCCTTCTGACCGAGGCTGTACACCTGCACAACCCCTGGGAACCAGGCCCCAGGCCTCTGCCAACGGGCCGCAGAGGACCGCTCGGGAGGCCACGGCTGTGGACGGAGCCAGGGGCACTGCAGCGGCTGCTGCCCTCCCACAGTCTTCCCCAGGCCTCCAGGAGCTGCTCCCCCGCTTCTCCTCCTCGGCCTGTCAGAGCTCCACGGGGCCCTGCAGCCTGCCCGCAGTGTGGTGGGCCACGGACCCCGCTCACGGGGCAAGAGGGCTCAGTCCTGTGCCAGGCCGCCCCACGGGGCCCGGGAGCGAGGCAGGACCCACTCTCCAAAATCAGAGCAGTAGTCTGCAGAAATGCCTGGGCCCCTCCAAACACCCAGGGCCCTAAGCTGTGACCTCCCACAGAGCCGAGCGAGCCTGGCTAGAACGTCCCTGTCCGCCACAGACTTCTACCACGTCGGACAGACCTGACCCGTGACAGGTGACTCAAATGCAGGTGAGTTCCACGGGGTTGCCACTCGGTGTTGGAAGGCGGCAAGTCCCGAGCGGGACCCGGGTGTTAGTACATGCAGGCTCCAGAGAACAGAAAGGGAGAGGTGGGGTCACCGGGACACAGGCGCTCACACACCCAGCGGCTGCTGGAGCTGGTGTGTGTGTGCGAGGCTGGAAGGGGCAGGAGGCCCTCTGCCCCGCCGACGACCCTAACCCCCC
>NW_024424786.1:46685529-46715736 GCF_017311325.1 Ursus maritimus
CAAGCCCCTCCCTCCTGCCCCGGCCGATGCCCCCTCCTCCAGGAAGCAGCTGGAAGGGGGTCTTGGAGGGGCCCCACAGAGTGAGTGCAGAGGGGGGCTGGAGGCTGAGAGGCAGGAAGAAGGCAGTCGCCCAGACACAGGTCCGTTTGGGGAACGGGGGGGTCATAGCCCCAGGTCTGTCCACCTCCCGACACCCAGCACAGATCCTGGTCCCAGAGGCCAGCCCGCAGAGCTGGGGATGCGGCTTCCCAGCTAAACTGAAGCGATACAGCCGAGACCACAGGCTGCGTCACCATGGGGCCTCCTCTCGGAGGCAACAGGGACATGAGCAGGACCGTCCTCTGTCCTCTGCAGGCCCCCGGGCGGCACCAACCGCCAGTCACAGCCAGCCCGCAGCAGCCGGGCCAGCAGGGGACAGGCAGTGTCCCCTCCCTGCCCCCGTGGCTCTCAGCCAGCATGAGGATTGTCACCTTCTAGCATGTTCCTTCCGGCAGGACACTCACATGTGTCCTATCGCCCGGCAGTGGTTCGTGATGCCCCCAAAAGACGTGTCCACCCGAAACCTCGAGTGTGACCTTACTTGGAACAAGGTTCTGAAGGACCATGAGACGAGACCGTCCAGAGTTTAGGGCAGGCCTAAATCAAAGGACGGTGTCCTTAAAGAGACAGGAAGAGACACAGGGAAGAAGGCCACGTGACCACGGCAGCAGAGGCTGGGGTGCTGTGGCCACAAACCCAGGGCCAGCAGATGCTGGGGAGGCAGGACGGGTTCTCCCCGAGCCCCAGAACTGTGAGAGTCACTCTCTGTTGTCCTCAGCTCCGGGGTCCGTGGCCCTCTGGTGTGGCCAGCGGGGGACCCGAGTAGCTCTGGGCAGTGGGCAGGGAGGCGGGACCACAGGCCGGGAGCCCTGCTTCCACGCACTTCTCTTCGTCTATTCAAAAAAACAAAGGAAACAATTTTAAATTTTAAAAATACTGTTCAGTAAGAATCTTTGATACCATGAGCAGGGCTTATATGGGAAAAATAAAAAGAAGACGGCGCATCACATGTTGAGCTGACCTTTAGGAGCAAGCTCTTCTCTGAGCGGGAGAGTGAGGGAAGCCGCCCTGAAGGGGGACCTGAGGGTTGTCGCTGAGAGAAGCCCCTCGGCTGATTCCCCGCGGACTCCGGGGCTCGGGCTGTGGACGGCGGAGGAGGGAGCGTCAAGGGGGTCAGGCCAGATTTGCGGGCGTGAATTCACTCCCACTGAGCAGACACTCGGCATTTCTCGCACGCAGGGTGGCGGTGGCGGGTTGGCTGAAACACCGGCCAGGGAGGCGGGAGAGCCAGAGCCGCCTTGGCTTCCGTGGAGGGGCAACCGGAGGGTTAAGGAGATGGATGCCAGCGTGGGTCTCTCGGGAAGCCTCTGCCCGCCCCGAGGGGTCCCGACATGCGCGTGTCACCACGACGGAGAGGGGCCCGGGGCAGGCTCTTCTCTGCAGGCGCACCTCTCGGGGGAACTGCAGCCTCTGACCTGGGAGCCTAAAGTCTGTGAGAGCGATTGGGTCCCGGGGGTGCGGCCCGTGGCCACCAAACACAAGCCGGACGTGGTCCCCGGGATGGATGGCAGAGTCCAGGCAGCAGGCAGCCCAGTCTGGCTCGCAGACCCCCGCGGGGACGGCTGCTGGATCACGCATTCCTAGAGGGAAGTCGATGGGGCGCCCCCGGATCTGTACTCCGTCTGTAGGAGCAGACACGTCCTGGGTAGAGCGAGCAAACATCCCCCCTGAACCCCGACAGCAGGGACACACGGCCCCCACTCCAGTCAACTCTGAGGCTCGAGCCAGTTCGCGGACCCAGACCTCTTGCTTGGAGGGAGGACCTGGGGGCCCTGCTGGTACTCTTCTCCCCGCCTTCCCCAAAGGACCCTCAGCGTTCACCAGGGCGACTGTGCCCCCCGGGAGGTGGGGGGGGGATAAGCAGACTTTGGGGACCGTGGGACCCCGGCTCTGAACCGACCCCGATCCCCAGAAGCCACAAACGCCCCTGTCCCCAGCAGGTGGGGCGGGGCTCGTGCAGGCCGGGCCATCGATGCAGCCCTAGCCCAGGGCCCCCTTACACCGGGGGCGGGTCCCGATCCCACCGGGCGGCGGCCCCTCCAGCTCCAACTGCACAACGGGACCCCAATCTGTGCTGAGCCTCACCAGCCTCAAGTTGTCAAAGGGCTGTGACGGAACGCACGAGATCTCGTCTCCAGGAAACGCACAGGAAGTGACCTCGGCGTGGCTCGCGAGGGCCCCAAACGCTCCGGCTAGTGGGGCGCTGAGCATCGCAGGGGCCTCAGGGCACAGACACAGCCGCGCCCTGTAGCCGGGCTGGTTTCTATGTTCACCATCAGGACACCCACAAACTCCCCAAACGCCAGAGCGGCCAGCCTCCCACCGTCCCCCCACGGGGGCCTGGCTGACTGAAGGGCGATGAGGCTGGGCCATCAAACATTTCACGGCCATTAAAAATGATGTTCTCGGCAAATATTTCATGTTAAATTCAGTTAGTGCCAGGTCAGGAAGACCCAGAAATGCGGCGGGCCTCGCCGCGCCCCAGTGACAGCAGCGCAACGGCCAGCCCGTTGTGGGTGAGCGTCTGTGTCTCCAGCAGGACAGGTCCACGCCACCCCCCGGGCAGGGAGACCCTCGCCTGCCTCCCCCCGTCGTGCAGCCCAGACGGTGTGCACCTGTGGTTCTGAGGGGCCCGCGCGTCTTCAGCAGGGACACCCCCACGGGTGGGGTGCCCATGGGTGGCCAGTGGTCACCCCCGTCCTCCCAGCCTCTGGCCCTGCCCCTCACGTCACTTCTCGGCTCACTGTAAGGGCAACAGCTGGTGGGCACGGCTACCCCGTGTCCGGGGGTCTGGGACTCGGGGCTCTGAGGGCAGACGCAGGGAGCCCTGTGCCTCGGGACTCCTGTGCCCCAGAGGCCTGTCTGTGGGAGTGGGACGGGACTGCCAGGGTGCTGACAATGGCACCTCGGTGGAGGACTCCTCACGTTTCTGCATTGGTCACGTCCCTCTGGCACACGCGAATGCCTTCTACACAGAGAAGTTCACGTTACGTAGTAAAGACAATCAGGTACAAATCGTCCCCAGGAACGTCCAGAACGGAAACACTGTGCAGCACCTCCTGGGGCCCTCTGCCCGCGTGTCCCCGCTCCCCTGATGACGGTCCAGGACGGCGCTGGGCACCACTCCTGCCACGGGTGACGGGGCTTCCGAGCACCTGGCTGGCCAGCAGAGGGTAGGGCTGACGCAGGCACTACTCACAGAGCAAACATGGAAAGAGGCAGGCCAGCTCCGGGCTCACCCGAAGCCATAAATTCCTGCTTCCGGCACTTCAGGCATCACCGTAACACAATTACACAGCACGATAAAGAAAGAAGACCATAAAGATGCAAATGTCAACCCCGGGACTCACATCCGGAGTCCAGCCCACTGGGCTGGGGCCTGGGCCACGGGTTACAGCCGGACAGGGAGACCCGGGCCCACGTCCCAGCCAGACGTCCAGGCCTCGGTGTTGACACTCGAGACACACGGACACGCCGGGCCTTCCAGGGGCAGGAGGCCGCGGGGTGCCCCAATCCCTGGGCCAGTTCCCCCAAGACAGGCACGTGGCTCAGCCCCCTCTGACCAGACAGGAGCCAGGGATGGGGGCTCCCCAGGGATGAGAAGGGCAGCAAGCACGAGGCGCAGAAGCCCGGCGTGGCCTGAAACTCACCTCGGGCTCCACGGCGTCCAGGCCAAGCCCCACGGTCTGTAAGAATAGACTTCAAGGGGGCGCCGGGGTGGCTCAGTCATTAAGCGTCTGCCTTCGGCTCAGGGTGTGATCCTGGGGTCCTGGGATCGAGCCCCACATTAGGCTCCTCCGCTGGGAGCCTGCTTCTTCCTCTCCCACTCCCCCTGCTTGTGTTCACTCTCTTGCTGGCTGTCTCTCTCTCTCTGTCAAATAAATAAATAAAATCTTAAAAAAAAAAAAAAAAAGAATAGACTTCAAGCCAGAAGACCCGCGCTCACACCCTCCAGGCTGCACGTTACCAAAACAAACAGAACAAAACAGAAAATGACAAGTGTTCTCAAGGATGTAGAGAGACGGAGCCCTCCTGCCCTGCTGTGGGAAGTAAAATGCGGCAGCCGCTCTGGGACACAGTGCGGGGGGTGGGGGCGCTCAAACAAGAACACAGAGCTACCCTGTGATCCCGCCACGGGCTGTTTACCCAGAGTACGTGGACAGGGACTCGAGTGGACGCTTGCACACGCACGTTCACAGCAGCCGACGCATGGAAACAGCCCGAGTGTCCACCGACGGACACGCGGATAAACATGTCTCACAAGGACAGAGAGTGGCCGGCGGGCGCCGGGGCCGGGGGAGGGACGGGGGTCGGTGTCTCGGGGGGACAGAGTTTCCCTTTGGGAAGATGGAAAGTTCTGGAGACGGACGGTGGGGACGGCTGCACAGCATCAATGAGCTTAGTGCCCGAGCTGTGGGCTCAGAGGTGGTGAACACCGTACGCTCCGTGTTCTGTGTGTTACCACGATGAAAAACTAGGAAGAACTGGGAGTGGCCTTGCTCGCTGGGTGGTGCTGGGCGCGGGCCCTGAGGCCGCATCCTTGGCAGGCTTGACTGGGGCAGGCGTCACTCCATGCTGTCCTCCCCGCGTGGCCACAGCAGGAGGCCCCTGTTTGCAGCCGTGTGTGCCTCTCCGCACGTGGCCTGCCCTTGTCTGCAGCCGTGGCCTGGGGCGGGTGAGACTCGCCTTGAAACCTGTTTTGCAGTTTAATGTAAAGTTCCTGCTTAAAGACACACGCAGCGACCGTGAACTGCGTTTGGGGAAACGCACACAGGTTGTAGAAGCATCGACATGCTCGTCAGAAGGACAAACTCCACGTTCAGAACAGCAATTACTTTGGGGAGCAGGCGGAGACATGACCGGGGACGGTCACGGGCACTCGATTTCATAGGTCAGAGGGCGTGGATTTGCTTGTCCGCACAACTGTACGTTACCTGCTCATTTTCCTCTCCTTTTTGTTCATACATTTAGTCACACTCAGATCCTCTCCCTGCCGCTGAAGAGCTCTCCCTCGGCCTTTGTTATATGGGTTCTTGCAAAACGTGTATTGTTTCTGAATCTTGGTTTTTCCCTTCCATCCACGTGCTTTATCCACACTCCGTGTGGCCCGTCTGGTTCTCTGTCTTCTTCACTCGGCACTTTCTCCCCCACGTGCCCCTCCTGCTCCCCAAACGAAGCAGGGGTGTCCTCCCTCCTCCCCGTGGGCCTGCGGGAGGGTCCTGGGGACGAGCTCCAGGAGCAGGGCTGCAGGTGAGGGGACACGCTCCGTGGTGCCCTGTCCCCACCCTGGGCGTTAGCCAGCTTCCTGCTTCCGCCATTCCAATAGGCGGAGCGTGGTTTCCGTCTGCCTTTCTCTGACAGCTGGCTTTGAACATCTGCTCCAGGCCTGGGTGAAGCTGTGCTTCCCCCCTAGATGCCCCATTTCCCACCAGGACTGGGGGCTCTGTCTTGTGTATCTGCAGGAATCTGCCTGACGAGTCTACACCAGTGCTTCTCCACTGTGGACCGCAGGACACTCTTACGCAGTTAAGCATTGTCAAGGGTCCCAAAGAACTTGTGCAGATGTGGGTTATGTCTCTCAATATTGACGATATTAGAAAATAGAACCATGACAATTTAAAGACATGATTTATCCTCCCCTTAAAAATTATAGTGACAGGGGCGCCTGGGAGGCTCCGTCAGAGAACCTCTGCTTTCTGCTCAGGTCATGATCCCAGGGTCCGCGAGTCCTGCATCAGGCTCCCTGCTCTGTGGGAAAAACCCCACAAACCCCAAAACCTCACAACACCCCACCCTAACCTGCCCTCCTCGGGACCCTGCTAAATGTATCAAGGTAGGTGAGCCCATGCAGCTCCGTCAACATGTCACTTGGAGGCGTTCTGGGGCCACGATTCAGCACAAAGAGTATATATTTCTTCTTCTTTTTTCTTTTCTTAAGATTGATTTATTTATCTGAGAGAGCGCGAGGGAGCACAAGCAGGGGGAGGGGCAGAGGGGGAGAATCCCAAGCAGACTCCCAGCCGAGCGCGGAGCCTGACGCGGGGCTGGATCTCAGGACCCTGCGATCCTGACCTGAGCTGAAATCAAGGGTCGAAGACGCTCACCCGACTGAGCCCCCCAGGTGCCCCAAGTGACAGCTTCCGGGAGGCGAGCTGCCCTCTGGGACGGGAATGTCCGCGTGGGTCATGGCAAAGCCATTCGGTCCATCTTGTTCTGTGAACGGATCCTGGGCCCGTCGTGATCTCTGATCGGCCCGCATTGGTCATTGGGAAAACACCGGTCCACACAGCCCCCCGGACCTTCCGCGTGCGGACGCTGCGCTCGCGGGATGGACTCCCACGCTGCCCACCTTCACTGCGGCGGGCGGGAAGGCCTTCAGGCTGGGAAGCGGTCCGCTGGCAGGGCGGGCTCCAGACTCCTAACTCGCAGGCTTTGCACCAATGTGAGCCGGGTCAGAAAGGCCAACAATCACTTCTCAGTCTTGTCATGAAGAGAGTCCAGAGCTCACAGACCCAAAGGGTCTTGGGGTCCTAAGGGAATCGTGGGCCGTGCTAGGGAGTGGCCGAGACAGTTCATCACATGAGAATTTTATTAGAATCACCCTGGTGAATAGGGACGCCTGGGTGGGCACGTGGCCTGAGGGCAGCCCTGGGGCCCAGCCCCTCCAGGGGCCCGTCTCGAACCTAAAGTAAATCATAGTGGTCAGTTCTGCCTCAATGGGCCATCATCTTCCTCAGTCGAAGACGAGGCCAGGCCACAGAAAAGGTGAGCCTCGGGGCTAAGCCAGTAGCCAAGGGACTCCACTCATGCCATCTTTTCCGGGCCCCGGTTTCCCTGCCTGGTCACTAGCAGCCTCTCCAGGCCTATGCCCCGCTGTTGGGAGGGGTGGGTTCCGTGTCCCCCAGGGCCAGGGATCAGGGAGAGCCTGGCCTCCTACCTGCCCGCCTCCCGGGGGCCCAGCGAGGAGCCTGCCAGGGCTCAGGCAGGCAATGCCACCACGCTCCTTCAAAGGACAAACAAGGGTGCCAGTTCCTGGGAAGAGCTGACAGCTGGGGGCCAGGCTGGGAAGAGAGTTCGCCAGGGCCAGTTGTCCACACCACAGCCCCACCCTGTCCCAGTTTATGGCCAGGTCCTGTTGCAGGCACGGGTCCAGCGCCAACGCCCTTCCTCCTCCTGGCATCTTCCGGGAACCAGTGTTGGCTGCAGGAACCAGGGCTCTCCGGAGCCAGGAGGGCCCAGAAGGGCAGCATTTGCGTCTCGTTCCCCAGACACGGAGGAAATGGGCAGCTGTGCCCTCGTCCGGATCCCAGAACCAGGCAGTGTCATGGGGAGTAGACGAGGATGAAACGTCCCCAGCCCCCTCTTGGCACAGCCCCCCCAGAGTCCAGGCTGCCCTCTGGCCCAGGTGGATGTGCTGTGGACATCCCAGATGTGGCCAGAGAGGGCTGGGGCTCGGAGCCTGCGTGTCTGACACTCACACTGGGGGCGCAGCCTCAGGGGGGACCCACCTGCCTCCCCTGAGCTCCTGTGTATCCAGGCAGGTGGGGCTGGGGGAGATAGATGGAACAAGGGTCAGGAACATTGGGGGTTCAGCCCGGAGGGGTCAGGGGGCTTCATGGAGAGAGGTTAGGCTAGGGCTGAGGGTTGGGTTTGGGGCACAAGCCTGGGTCTGTGGGCACAGGGTTTGGTCTGGGGCTCGGGGAGAAATGAGGGCAGGGGTAGGCTGGGTGAGGCATGAGGGAGGGGAGTTAAGGTCAGGGACCCAGGACCACATCAAGAGCGCCATTTCAGCCACCAGACAGGACAGGACGTGGTGCCCTGGGAGGGCCTTCCCTGACCGTGCATCTGTCCCCATGCGGGGGGACACTGGCCACACCTAGCTCACCGCTCCCTTCAGTGAGGGCCCAGGTGGCCCCGTGTGGCCCTACCCCAGCCCCAGGTGGGCCCTGAGAGGCAGAGCTGGGGGAGCGGCCAGGCTGCCCTCTGCTGGACCCCACCTCTCCAGGCACAGGTAAGGTCCCTAGGGCTCATTTCCCCCAGGACCAGGTCCAGCATGGGCTGCGGGAGGGAGGGGCAGTGGCCACACTCACTCGGCCCCCAACCCCCTGTAGCAGCTCGACCAGGCACCCTAAGGGGACACCAAACAGCTGGGGTAGCTGGAAGGGGGCAGGAGGAGGAAGAAGGAAGGCGGGAAGGGAGAAGGAGGAGCTGGGCCCAGGCATCCAGGGTTGGGAGGCACCTGTTTCTGGGGTGCCTGGAGCCACAGATCCTCGCTGGCCCCTTCAGAGCCAGCCTGCTATTTGCTCTGGGGCCTTCCACCCTCGGCAGGCTCTGCATACAGCTGGTGCTCAATGAAAGCTCGCAGTTGTTGATGGCGGAGGACGGTTTGTGCCCCTGTGTGGGCTGATACTTCCTACCTCCATCTCTGCCCTGTGGTCAGCAAGGGGTCTTGGGGGGGCAGGAGGGCAAGCTGCCAGGGACAGCAGGGTCCTATGTGATGCAGGCCCCATAGGTTGGGCTGCTATGACGCCCCTACCAAGACCGCTGACCTTGCCCTCGCTCTGACAGCACAGAGACTGACCACAGAGACTGACTGGGGTGCTTTGGGGGTAGCAAGTGGCACCTCAGAATTTGGGGCCTGTGCATAGTGACCTGGAGCCCCCAAGAAGCCAGGAGGGCTGTCTGGGGAGGCGGAGACCAGCTCCACCCCCCAAGTGCCACCCCCAGCTGAACCCGCCCCCCCATGTCCCCAGAGTTGCCCTGTACTCAGTGAACAATGCAGAGTCCCAGGCCAGGCCCCGGACCACACCTCAGTCTGCAGAAACCCTGATCCCCAAGGGACCAGCCTATGGGGTCCCAGCAGGAACGCAAGGCAGCCCCCATGGTCTCTCTCATGGGGGGCACAGGACGGTGGGTTTGGGGGTCACTGATGCTTATGGACATTTCTCAAGGGGCATGATCAGATCTGGGAGTGGGGGACAAGGCCCCAGGGAGCGGGGGAGGGGCAGCCACGGGAGGTGAAGGGAAAGCAGAACTGGGTTGGGATGGTGATGGGGAAGGTGTGTCAAGGGGACCGGGTGGCGCCCAACGTCGCAGAAAGATGCTGGGGAAGACCCCACCCCTGAGTCCTTGAGGACGGGGGTTCCCAAGGGGCTGGAGGCTAGCTGACCTTCCCTTTGACCTTCAGGAAACTGCTCCTACCTCCCAGGCCAGGCCAGGCAGCGTGCAATTCACTGGGGTCCTCATGGGCAGCAGGGTGGGAAGCGGCTCTCCTATGTCTGGGGCCTTGAATATTCACGGGAAGAGAGGGCTCCAAGTCCCTCGGGTCAGGTGCAGCCCCGGGCCTCCGCCCCCCCAGAGCCACACCCAGGCCCCGCCACGGAGGTCCGGGGAGCTGTCTGCCCACCTGGGTTGTGCTCTGGGCCTTGGGGGCTCCGACAGCCAGATGTGCAGGGACTTGGCCCCCTGTCCCCCCCCCCAGGTGCGTCCTGGGCAAGCTGCAGCCACCGCCCCGCCTGAGCCGAACAGGCCCCAGCCAGATCGCAGACCCAGGCCCAGCCCGTGTGACCACCCCATGGAAGGTTCCGGAGCAGGGTGGCACACGAGGGTGCTGATGTTCACCAGCAGGTGGCGTCCAGCTCCCGCACTGTGGGGGTGGGGGGTGGGACCACGTGAGGGAGCAGGTGCGTGGGGCCCACCTGCGCGTGAGCACTGAGCGTGTGCGCACCGAGGCCAGAGCGCACGGGCACTTGGACACGGGTGTGAGCCTGACGGTGAGCAGCCCCTGCAGTTGGGGCCCCCTCCTTGTGGGCGTCAGACAGGCGAGCAGCCCCACTGCCCTGGAGCCCTGGTCAGAGGACATCCCACTGTGACCTGACTCCCTCTGTCTTCGTGCACTGTGGGCCCTGGGGAGCACCTTCCACGCTCCAGCCACCTGCAGGCCCAGCACCCGCCCAGCCACAGGGACACGCAGGTCTGCGTCCTGCATGCGGGGTGGGTCTGCCACCTTTCCGTGGCCGGTCTGTCCCTCTGCTAAATGCACAGTGATGGTCACTTGAACCACAGGGACCCGTCACTCTAAGAGTCACACTCAGTGAGGACTCTGTCCCCAGGTGGTCAGCAATCCCCTGCTCTGTCATGGCCCTGGGCCCTCCCTGCCTGGCCCGGCCCCCCGGGAGGGCCACCCACCTCTGAGCCCTGGGAGCCACAGGGAGCGAGGAGGCTCGAGGACATTCCTGAGATTCGGCTGAGAAGCAGCACGAAGCGCCAGTCCGTGTCCCTCCTCCAGAGGGGGGCCCAGGCCCCACCCAGAGGCCCCGGGTCTCAGCACACTCCCCAGGGGATGGTCAGGGCCCCTACCGGGGAAGCCAGGGGCCAGGATGAAGACAAAAGGGCCCATCCTGACAGCGGGCCCCTGGGGCAGGGGATGCAGGACCACTAAGTTCTAAGGCCGTGGGGTGTGGGGCGTGCCCAGAATTACCACTCAGCTCTGGGGGTAGGAGGAGATGGGACCCTGCCTGGAGCCCCCAGGCGATACAGCTGGGGGACAAGGGTGGCCATGACCACTAACTGCGGCAGTGGCCCTCCCTCCCCCTAGAAAGGGAGGCTATCTTCCCCAGGAGCAGCCCATTGGGCCCCAGCGGTTCCCACAGGCTGGGGGAGGCGTGCAGGCAGAGCTTCCAACATCCCCGTGTCCCTGATGAAGGAGAGGCCATGGCCAGGGAATGCAGCCGGCCAGTGGTGGCCACCCCCATGAGGGGCCAGGGCCCCACGAAGCAGAACCCAGAGCTGGACCAGGGGCCAGGGTCAGTGATGCAGCCCGGCCGGAGCCGGGGTGGGGCGTCCGCCTGCGGCCATGTGCACAGGCCTCGAGGAAGCGGATGTGGCCTTTGACCGGCAGATTACAGAGCCGGCCAGGTGGGAAAGTCAACAAAAAGCTCTCAAGGAGCAGCTGGTGGGGGCCTGCCTGCCTGTCGACACGGCAGGGGGTCAGCCGCCGGGGGTGGGGCTCGTGGGGTGTCGGAGGACGCCAGCCTCAGACACGGGGGGAGCAGAACCCAGCACAGGGAGGAAAGGGCAGACTGCCGTAGTTAGCAGTCATGACCGCCCTTGTCCCATAGGCTGTGAGGGCCCCGGTGAGGCCGTGGGGGCCTGAGGGCTGGAGGCTGACTCTGGCAGCAAGGCCCAGGCCTGGGGGTCCCACATTCATCTCAGTGATACCCAGAAAGAGGTGGGGGAGAGGGAGACACCCATACCCTGGGTGGTCCCGCGGGAGGGCTGCCAGTGAGCGGCAGGCTTGGAGGCCTGAGAGAGAGAGGTCTGGCTCAGGGGTCCATGGCACAGACCCCTCTCGAGCAAGGCAGGGGCCTGCAGGTCCCCAGCAACAGCCCACAGGGCCTCCGGAAAGGGGCTTCTCCTTCTGTGACGACAGCCCACAATGGAGACAAGCACAGAGGCCTTGGGAAGACCGGCCCGTCCCACCCACTCCCCGAAAGATGAAAAAGATGCACCACAGCCCCCAAAACAGTCTCTGAAGAGCAGAGGAATTTGGGCAGTGTGGCCCCGTGAGAAGACACTGCACACAGAAGTGTATGTCT
Source organism: Ursus maritimus (assembly GCF_017311325.1). NCBI lineage: Eukaryota > Metazoa > Chordata > Mammalia > Carnivora > Ursidae > Ursus > Ursus maritimus. The sequence continues at coordinate 46,697,226 of NW_024424786.1, forward strand.
GGTGCTGAGTCGTGCCCCCCAGATTCCTAGGGGCACACCCTGACCCCCAGGACCTCAGAATGGGACCCGATTTGGGGACAGGGTCCTAGCAGGTGAGGTCATTAGGGTGGGCCCCTCATCTGATGTGACTGTGTCCTTATGAAAAGGGGAGACTTGAGTCGGACTCGCACGGAGGGAGAGGCAGTGTGACGATGGAGGCGGAGGCCGGTGGGGGCGGCGGTGTCTACAAGCCAGCGAGCCCCCAGAACCCGGGACCCACCAGCAGTGGGAGGAGCGGGAGGCCTCAGCAGGAACCAGCCTTGCCCACACCCGGTCGTGCTTCCAGAGCCCGGGCAGCGGGAAGCGCTGGTGTCATGGTCGCCCCAGGATAGTAACACGGCACTCGCACAAGGTTCGCGGGTTTGGACACAGGGTGTGTTTATCTTCTCGCTGCTTTTCTGCATTTGTCCACACTTTACTGAGTGAGTCGGTACCACGGTACAATTTTTTTTATTTAAATTCCATCTCATCAAGGATTTCCACCTCCAGGGAGGACAGTAACAGAGACTGGGATCTCCCTTCTGCCTGAGGCAGGAGATGGAACAGAGCATGCGAGACAGTCGTCGAGAGACTGGACCTCGGCAGTGAGAGCCGCCATCCCAGGAGACGGGGGACCACAGGGAGGGGACGGGAGGAGCTTGGCCGCCACCCCAGACAACGACGTAGCTGAGAACAGACGCGGGGTCTAGGGAGGCTGGAGCCGTGGAGACGGCAGGAGGCCCCTCCGGTCCCACTGGGCAGGGCGTGCAACTGAGGAAAGGGCCATGGGGGGGCCAGCAGGTGGGGGCGGCCCCTGCCCCCCAGCGAGGCTGGAAAACCTCATGATGGCCACGCAGTGGGTAGGACGGTCCGCCGGGTCCCTCTGGGGCTGAGATGCTCCAACCTCACCTAACGGTCCACAGAAGAAAGACCCAGGAGGACCCGTCTGCTTCCAAGACCAAGATTTGTGGGAAGACAAAAATATGCAGCCCCCGCAAGGTGAGGGGGGCGCCGGCACCTCCAGTCAAAGAGCGGCCGGCGGGAAGGAACCAGACAATCCGACCCGTGATCGGGAGAAAAATCAGTCTTCGGAGGCCAGCATGGTGGCGGAGGCACAGGAAGTAGGATTAGCACTCAGGGTGTCGGCCAGGTCACTGTCACTGGACCCCGTGTGTTCAAAAAGGCACCGTAAGGATGGAACGCGACACGCAGGGACACAGAAGGTGTGAGAAGAGACAGAAATTACGGTTCTACAGACGGAGCATGCGCCGGGGTGAGCAGCAGGTCAGACCCCGCCAAGGAGAACACCGGCCGGTCCGCGGTGAGACCCGGACACACGCAAGGTAGCCCGCGAGCACAGGTGTGCAGCCGGCTCCGCGGGCACAGGCCGCAAACACCGCAGGAACCGCGGCCAAGCTTCGCTCTGGGTCCGTGAAGGCCGGAAGCCCACGCTGTGTGCCGCCCGCCAGCCCCGGGGACAGGACACACGAGGGAAACCACGTCCCGACAAATTGTCCCATCGCTCAAACGTGGGGAGAAAAAGAAAGTCCGCACAGAAGCCAGGGCGGGAATGGGTTGTGTGAACACGCACGAGGTGACGGCCAACAATTTTGCCAGAAACCACGCAAGTTCGCCAAGAAAAAGCAGCTGGCCTCGTGGAGAAATACCTCCCAAAAACAAGGGCACGGGGAAGCTGCTCTGAGACTCCACCACCGGGTCACGGGGGCTGACGCCGGACCTGACGCACGCGGGGAGGCGGCCCGCGGGGAGGCCGTGCCTGCTGCGGGCGGCTGGGGTACCGGGAAGACAAACACCGCGCATCCCACGGGGACTGCCGAAACCTCAGGACCAAGACGGGAGGGCCTAAGGCAGCGAAGGGGACTCTGAACCCCGAAGGAGCACTCGGTTAATGCAACAGAAGGCGGGGCGGGAACAGACGGAAGAAAGGAGAACGGCGGCCAGACGGCGACTGGGGCCACGGGCGCAGCGCGACTGCACTAGGGACAACCGCCCAAAACCCCCGCGGAAAGGCACGGGTTCTCAGTCGGCGCGGAGCAGCGAGACGCCCCTGTAACTACAAAGACACACGGGAGTGGCTTGAAGTAAAACATCGAGAAAGACCTGCAAACACATCGAAAAAAGGCCCAGTGATGATATGAACACCAAAGAGGGTTTCGGAGCAAAGAATATCACCAGGGATGGATGACATCGTTTCACGGCGATACGCTCTGATTTCCCGGCCACAGCACCGAAAAAGCACAAACCACACAAGAAAAGCTGGTCGATTGGACATTGTCGAGATTAGGAACACCTGCTCTCTGAGAGATCCGGTTAGGAATATAAAGGTTGGGGGCGTCTGGGTGGTGTCGGTGCCGCGTCCGACTCTTGATTTCGGCTCAGGTCGGGATCTCCCAGTCGTGGATGGAGCCCCACGTGTGGCTCCGCGCTCAGCACGGACTCTGCTTGAGAGTCTCTCTCCCTCTCCTTCTCCCCTCCCGCTCGTACTCTCTCTATCCCAAATAAATAAATACGTCTTAAAAAAGAAAAGAGAAAAGAGCGCAAAGGCACACGGCACACTGGAAGAAAGATCTCCGTGAGCCCTGGTCTGGTGGAGAACGGGCAACCACAATAGACCGAGAACTCTCAAAAGCGAATTGGAACCAAATAATCTGATTTTAAAAGCACAAAATGTTTGAACAGACACTTGACCCAGAAGACACGGGATGGCAAATAAGCATGTGTGTGCGAGATGGCACCACACCTGTCAGGACGGTCCCACGGCTCACGCCAAGTGCTAGAGGGATCAGAGGACGCAGGGAGGCAACAAGGCACGGCCGCTCCGGCAGTTTGCCGGGTCCCTAAAAAGCCAGCAGGACACCAGCCATAGGCTCCGGTCGGGCCACACCCGGGCACTTTCCCCAGAGAAAGGGGGAGCCCACACTGGCGGTGATCGGTGCCCGCGCGATCCTGGCCGGCCCAGCCGTGGGGGAGCACACGGGCGGACGGGGCACAACCCTGCCAGGCAGCACGGCTCAGTGATGCAAGAACCAAGCACTGGCCGGGCAGCAACATGGGTGAGTCCCGAACAATGTCACTCAAAATGCGGAATGACACTGGCCAGACAAAACCGTCCAAACGGCCTGATTCTACTTACATGCAAGTCTAGGACACGCACGTGAGTCTGGGGGGACCGCGGGCAGGTCTGTGTGCTGCAATGCGGACAGAGGACGGGTCCTATGGGGGCAGCTGTCCCGATGCTGGTGATGGCTTCAGGGCTGTGCGTGTGGGTCGAAACCCATTACGCTGGACTCTTCAGTGTGTGCGGGTTTCCTGCGTCAGCTACACCCGACGGAGCGGCACAACAGAAACAGAACTGACCCCCACCAAAAATCTCGCGTTTACCCACCAGGAGGAGGAGGAGAAAGACTCCATCCTGGGCCTCTGGCTCCCACGCTTCCAGAAATTGTTCCTAAACTCAGGATCGTGGGGTCACTGGGACCCGGCTCTGAGCCTGGAAAAGGTGGAGAGCAAGGAGGGCAGGGGCATCCTGACTCTGCCGTGGCGCTGGGAGTGGGGCCTACACAAGTGTCTTGTGTCCTCCAGCCCGCGTCCAGCCACCCCCAGCTGGCGCCTTCTGGGCCCCTCCTGCGCATTGTGTCCCGTTGGAAACTCGGCAAAGCGAGGCCACAGAGGCCACTGCCTGCACACAGCAGGTGTCAATGCCCCGAACCAGGGTCCAAGGATGAGTCGGCCACACCGTCCTTGTCACCTCCACCTGTGCTCAGGTTGGGAGGAGGGTCCCTCGGCCCAGGAGCGGCCCAGGAGCAGCCCCCTACTCTAACCCCCGGCATGGGGGCCACTTTAGCAGGGGGGACTGCAGAACTGGCTGCTCCCCAGGCCAGTCTCAGTCCCCCTCCCCCAACGCTGGGTGGGTCCGGGGCCTCTGACCCCAGGGATCTTCCCTGTTTACCAGGCTTTTCTGGGGCCTTGGCCCTCCAGTCCCCTGTGTCCCAGGCCCGTGGCAGCGGCCTCTGCGGGCAGGCCAGTGGTCACTAGCAGTCCCAGGTGCCAAGTACTTGCATACCAACCCCCACAGGTGGCCAGCATGACATCATAGCCGCTGGGCAGCAGGTCCAGGCCCTGAGGCTCCCCTGGGCCGGCCCCTGGTGTGAGAGGCCCTAGAAATCCACCTGGTCCCATATAGCGTGTTCTGTGTTCTCCTTGACCAGCTGCATAGAACTGGCCACTGCGAGCCAGGGGAGCACTGGCCCTCTCCTTGTCCCTCCGGAGGCCACAGTGCCGGCCTGCCCAGGACCCTGCAGACCCAGCCCTGCCCACTGTCGCCTGCTGCCCACCAGTGCCTGAATCACAGTCACCCTTTTGTGCAGGGCCCCCCCTTCCCCCAACTCTTGGTCCTCAGTTTACCCATTTCTCCCAGCTCACTCTAGAGCCAGGACGCTCTCTGGCATGGCCCCCACCCTCCCACCAGTGCCCCACACTCGTACAGGCACTCCCAGGCCTGGCGGGGCCTCCCCCTACCTTGGCCTCAGCTCCTGGCCTTGAGGGTCTGGCTGCCCCTCTTTTAGCCCACCTCCTCCAGGAAGCCTTCCTGCACTGCTCAGGGCCCTCCCAGCTCAGAGACCACCTGACTCATGTTTCTGGGGGTCCTGCCAGGCCCCCCAAGCTGATTACCTCCCATACTGCCTGCTATGAACTGCCTGTTTGTGACCCCCCCCAAATTCATATGTTGAACCTCTTACTTAAAGGGAGTGGAATTAGGAGGTGGGGACTTTGAGAAGTGATGGGGTCCTGAGGGGGGCCCCCCGATGGGATTCAGGCCCCTGTAAGGAGAGGCGCTGGAGCCCCTTCCTGCCCCTTCCCCCACGCGAGGGCACAGCAGGAAGGCACCCGCTGGAGCTGGGAAGACCTCACCACACCCAGCGCTGCCCGGTCCGGGCCGCAGCCAGAACCGGACCCCCCCGCCACGTGACCACCCCCTGGGGGCTCACCTCCCCTGTGCGCCATCACCAGCGTCAGGCTCCAGGGTGTCCTGTGCACCCCGGCCCCGCCCTGATGGCCACCACCACCCGGCCACCTGCCCCCAGGGTCACACGGACAGCGGCCTGGGTCTCCCCACCCTGCAGAGCCCCCTCACCGGCCCCCGCGGCGGAGAGCAAAGCTTCACGACTTGGAAGAGGCAGCCCAGACGACACCCCGGCCTAGCTTGTGGTGTCCTCGTCCTGCCTGCCGCCGGGGCCCAAACCCCCAACCCTGCCTGACCAACCTTATCTGTTTGCTTTTCACCCAACATCCGCCAGCAATCAGGGCCCCAGCACGGAGGGGCTGGGGGCACTCAGCCAAGGCAGCAGGGCCACTGGGGGCCAACCAGGGGCTGGTGGCCCATCACCGTAGCGGTTCCCGGCTGGCTCCCAGCTGAGGGGACAGTGGATCCTGGACCCTCCCCTGGGGACTCGGGGGAATGAGCCAGTGACCCACCAGGGAGAGCAGCACAGTGTCCCCCGACAGAGGGGAGGGGTGCCGGTCAGAGGTACTCTGGGGCTCAGGGGAGCCCTGACCCTGGGTGGGAGGCACCAAGGGGTCCGGTGTGGGACCCCCCCCGCCTGCTGCCTCAGCTGAGCCCCTCCCTGGTGGAAGGGGAGGGTTGGCCAGGCCTGTCCAGTGGGGTGTCCAGCCCCAGGCCTGCTCTCCCAGCCCCCTTGGCTCCCAGCCACCCATGCTCCTGTCAGGCCTCAGCCCAGAACCAGGCACTGAAGATGGACGGGAAATCCGAGGCCAGGAAAGGCCACACAAGGGACACACCATCCTTTTCTGGGACACGGTTCCACCAGACCTGTGCCTACCAGCCAGACGCCTGGGCTGTGGCTTTCCCTGCTGGGGGCTTCCTGACCTGCCCTCCAGGCCCAGGGGCCATCAAGTCTCCCTCCTGCACCCCCAGACAGGACATCTGTCCACGTGATGGCCACACAATGGGGCCGTGGGCATCGGCCAGCACTGGGACTGCCCTGCAAGAGGCCAGGGCTGTGCAACACCCACCCCAAATCCAGGCCCAGGGGCCGGGAGAGGTTGAACGTGCAGACGGAGCAGGGTCAGTTGTGGGAAGAATAGCAGGGTGGCCCGGGAACCACAGGAGGGGGGTTCAGGGAGGAGGGGCAGGGTCTGGAGGGGTGGCCCTGGGGCCCCTTGCCTGTGGTGCTGGCTCACTGGCTCTGTTGTGACCCCCAGCAGCTCCAGGGTCTGGAAGGGCAGTGAGAAGCAGGGAACAGCCTGGGAGGGGGCAGGAGGCCAGAGAGAAGAGCGGGGAGGGAGGCTGGGATGTGAGGGGAGAATCAGGAGGCGTAACAGGCCTACAGCTCCGGGAAGAGAGGTCTGCGGGAGAAGGGGCTGCAGATTGCCGGGGTGGGGGTGTCGAGAACGACACTTGGGGGATGAGAGAAGGAGGGGTGCTTGCTGGGACGGATGATGGCTGGCCTGCTGGGACCCCAGCCACCCATGGATCTTGGGGTGAAGGCGGGGCCGGGGTGGGCAGGAGACTCTCCCTGCAGGCCTGAGGTCCTCGTCTGCCAGTCTCCTCCCAGGCCCCTCCAGGCCCAGAGTGTCCTGGGCCATCTGCCCAAGCAGCGGGTGCCCAGGGGCCGGGTCTGGCCCCAGGGGGAGCCGCAGGAGCGGCTGGGCCATGCCCCCGGCCCCTCGGTCCTGCCCCTGATGCCAGGGGTCTGGAATGTCCCAGTTTGCACCAGCAGTGGGATGCCGTATGGGCCACACACACCGGCACGGGCAGCCACCTCAGCCCACCCAACGGCTGCCCGGCCCACCGCTCAGACAGGGGTGGCGGCTTGCCAGGCTGGGGCACGGCTGCCAAAAGGCAAATCCTGGCTCCCATATCAGAATCTTTCCCTGACGCACCCCAGAGCCGCAGTTTTGGGTTCTTTGATCTGACAGGGATTAGTGGGGCCAAGCCTCAGGGGGTGAAGCCTTACCTGCCCTTCCCCAAGAAACGTCACACCTGACAGGTGGGGCCCAGAGGGGTGGGCTGACCAGTGTGCACTCCGGCAACTCTGTAAACCGGAGTCCAGCAAACCCAGGGTCTCGGGGGCTTCCTACCTGGGACGAGAGCCTGGTCAGTTTTCTGGAAGCACCTGCCAGTGGCGAATGCCGATGTCCTCATTCAGGCTCTCGGTCCCAGGCAAACGTCAGGTCAAGGCTGCTGGGAGAGCCACGGCCTAGGGCCAGCATCCACCCTCCCCATTGAGCCCTAAAGCTGGAAATGGTGGGCAGGGTCCCATTGCCTAGACACTGGGGCTGGGGGCTGGAGCAGCGTCCACCTGAGATCCCTGCATCATGGCCAGCCCGGGCGCTGGGCCCAGTAGTGCCACTGAGGGCCTGGCCATGTGGACAGAGGGCGAGGGCAGGGGGTCTGAGCCGGGCTGTGAGGCCGGACAATCACCCACTTGTCCAGCCTGCGGGTTCCGCTTCCCAAGGCTGGCCAGCGGGAGGGGCCTTTATCACCCACACGGCCAGGAACAATGGCGACTCACACTCTTATCTCCCGCTGTTTGCTCAGCCTGTGCGAGGCTCCCAGGTCAGGAAAGAGAAACCCATTCTCCCTGGTTTCCCGCCAAACTGGTGTATAGAGAGGGACATGGGGCCCAACTCCAGGGAGCCCCGCCTCACCGCGATGGAGCTGGACCCGCACGCAGGCCACGCTGCGAGGCTGAGGGCTGTCCGCTAACGTGCACACGTGGCGTCAACAGCCCCGAGGTGACAGGCGCTGGAATTCACAGCAACATTTTCCAGGAAACTCAGAGTCTCACACACACACAAGTGCTGACACTTCTCTACTCCAGGCTGCGGGGGCAGCACTGTCGTGGTCCCTGTGACCCAACCCCCGCTGGGGCCACGCCTGAGTCCCTCGAGCTTCTGGGAGGTGAGACGGGGGACCCCGACGTGGGGATCTCTTGCCTGCCACAAGCCCTGGCCCCTTCCCCAGGAGTGTACCCATGACCACAGTTCCCTGCCTCTGGCTCCATCCGTCCCTGTCCCCTGGCATGTCCTGAGGCACGGGTGCCCTCCAGGCCCTGGGACACATGGACACGTGGAGGACAGGAGGGGTCGAGGCACTGCTGGGAGACAGGACGCCACCCGATGAGCAGGGTGCTGAGTGGAGAGGTGGAAAGAGGGATGGTCAGTGGGGAGGCAAGTGCCAAGGCTGTGCCAAGGCCCTATGGTCGGGTGCCTGCTGGTAGAGGCAGGCAGCCTTGTGGCTGGGTGGGTTACCACTGGCGGGAAAAGCAGTTGGGGGCCCAGCAAGGGTGCAGGCGGAGGACAAGGCCTGGGGCTCCCCCAGCCCTGGCCGCAGGGCACACCAGGGGCACAGCATCACCCACCCACCTCAGGAGGTGGCTTTAATCGGTGGGAGAGGAATCCAGGCAGCCCAAGGATGTTTTTCTAGCAGGGTTCTGGGCCTCTGTCCTTTCCCTGCTTGTTCCAAGGCCTGACACGTCACCTCCCCATTGCCCCCGACCTGGGCGCCCTCACCCACCCAGTGGCCTGGCCAGGACTGAGGTTCAAGGAGGGCCCACCCCTGGCCCCTGTGGGACCCCGGCCCCCACCCATCGTTCAGAGCTTCGCAAGCCCCCCGATGAGAGCGTGAGCTCTCTGAGGTCAGGGAGAACCCCGCAGCAGCCCTGTGGCGGAGCCTGGACAGAACCCCCAGCCTATGGGAGAAGACTCCTCGCCACAGTGACCCCAGCGTGGCGGGTTCCGGCGCAGGGCACCCAGGAGAGCATCTCGGAACCGCCCCCTCCCCATCCACCTCTTCTTCTGAGTAAAGAGGGAACAGGAGTGCCTGGGGTCCTCCCTCCACCTGGCGAGGGCCGGCCGCCCGCCGCGTGCAGGTCTCCGTTAAAACAATGTACTAAAGCTAAAGTTTATTTAAGGTAAACCCAGGGCATCTACTGCTCCCTGGGCTGGGGCTCCGGGCGGGGAGGCGGATCTGTGAGGCAGGGTGCAGCCCCCGCAGCCCGGGGGGTCCTCGGGGTTGCTGCACCCCAAGTCTCTGTGGGGCCAGAACTAACCTCAGGAAAGGGGGAGCCCCTGGACCAGGGCCCCAGGTTCCCACATGGGGTCCCCCACAGGCTCCCGCTTAGGACCAGCCTCCCCGGGGAGTCACCAGACCCACACCAGGGCCCAACGGCCAGAGGATCCCACAAAATCCGAAACACACCCACTAACCCTCACCTCACTCTGACCCTGACCCTCCCCAATCGTGACCCTCATCCTGACCTCACCTTGACCCCGACCTTGACCTTGGCCCTGACCACGTCCCTCATCCTGGGCCTCACCCTGACCCCTCGTGACACTGGCATGCATCCTGCCCACTCCCTGCTCCCTGAGATGTTGCCCCCCGGGCACCATGTCCTTCTCCCAGGGGGTGGTGGGCACGGCCCTGGTCCTCGGCCTGGGAGGTCCACAGCCTAAGGCTGGCACACAGCTTCCACAGAGATGCCGTCCCAGACGGGAACCCCCCCCGAGGCCACTCCACCCCTGCTCCTGTGCCTACAAACAGCTCAGAGCCCCGGGGGTCAGAAAACAGTACTGGGGGCCCTTCTGGGTACAGCATGACCACCCTGTGCTGCCCCCTCCCCCCTCCCAGCCGGGGCCCCAGCACGTGGGGTGTGGTATCAGCCCCAGCCCCGGGACCCCACCCCAAAGGGCAGGCTGGGCTGGCTTCACGTCTCGGGGAGTCCTCCCACTGGGTGGTCCTCCCTCCAGGTGGGGGTAGAGCCCAGCGTGCTGGCACCTTTGGGGGCCTAGGGTCTGAGTGAGGGTAGAGCTCACCCCAGGAGCTATCCTAGCACTTTGGGCTCCCCCCCAGGGGCAGAGGGGTGCGCAGGGGTCTCCCTGACATGCCCAGGACAAATGCCTCTCAGCCCAAGCTGTGGCTGATGGTGTCCATGCAGATCCAGAACCGCCCCCAAGACGGCCCAGCCATCTCAGCCTGGAGCAAACACGGACATGTCTGCAGGGCTCTGGAGGGCCTGTGCCCGCCCCTGCCCAGAGGCCAACGATAATGGGGCTACTGCCCACCAAGGAGCTTTCCAAAGGCCACGTCCTGATGAAACCGTGCCCAAGATCCTGTTTGGCCACCACTGCACCCAGTGGGTGCGGCCAGGGCAGGGCCTGCAGCCCCTACATAAGGCGTCCAGGGCCGGCCACTCCGGCTGGTGGAGCTCGCACAGGTGCAGCAAGCCTGCCCGCTGCACCGAGGCAGGAGGGGCCCGGGCCAGCGGTGACCTCTCTTCTCCACGCGTCATGCTCGGGCCTCGGCTGCTGCTGCTCCTATCCTATGGGGGGGCTCTGCTCGGCGCTGGTGAGTGGGGGCCGGCAGGCCACACCGTGGGGGCGGACAAAAGCCCTCAGAGGGTCCCTTCTCGCCTCATGGACTGGCCGGAGTCATGCTGGCCACCAGGGCACTGATGGACGAGAGGCCCCTCCCCGGCCAGTAGCATCCCACACTGGCCAAGGCCAGGGTCTCCATCAGAGAGCTGGTTCAGAGCCCAGCTCAGTGCACAGGCTGCCACTCACCCCTGCACTGGGCACAATGGCCAGGGAAGAAGGATGCTGGGCTGGGGCGGGGCAGGGGTTCCGCAGGGACATACAGTGGGACACGGGCATGCTGGGCCGGACAGTGCTGGGGGCTCAGCACCCAGAGCCTGGTCCCGTCACTCTCCCCACTGGGCCCTGGGTCCTGAGAGAGGCCGTAGGGAGCAGGGCAGGGGCCTCATGGGCTCTGGGCCTCAATTTCCCCATCTACAGAAGTGGAGGAAACATCTCCCTCCTCGTGTGGCCACCATAAAGGTTAAACAAAGGGGGCCAAAGGGAGCATGTGTGGCCCAGGACCACCACCATTGTGCAGAGGCTTGGAAGGGGTCGCCCCACCCCAAAGCCTACCCAGTCTTGCCCACCAGGCCCATGGAGCAGGGGTCCCTCCCTTACCCCAACTCCCTGGTCCCTTCTGCTAACCACCCCAGGCACCATGACGCCACAGGCTGAGGGCTGCTCCTGCCCCCAAGCCTGGGAAGGGGACAGCCCCAAGGGGTCCCACGGTGGCCGAGAGAGAAGTCCCTTCTCGCTGACGGCAGGCACCCAGCCCTCTGCATCTTCTCTATCTGCCCAAGAGCCCAGCAGGATGTGTCTCTTCTCTCTTCGTAATCCCTGACCCAGCCCCCGCCTTGGTGACCCCAGAGTCCCACCAGCCTTGGCTCCCAAGCCTGCTCCCCAGCCTGGACCCAAGCACTGGGGGTGAGCTAGGAACTCCTGCGCCTAGCGAGTCTCCCCTGGGCCCTCCCGTGAAGCCTGTGGCTCTGAGCACTCAGGACTTCCGTCCTGCCTGGGCCCGTCCCCTCTGAGATCTGGACCCAGAACCAGGACAAGAAGGGAGGCACCTGGAAGCCAGCCGGGGTGGGGTACTGCAGCTTTGGTGAGCCGCGGGAGCCCAGCTGTGAGGCCACGGAGGTGGAGGGACAAGGTCTGGCCACAGTTCTGCCAACCCCCTTTGAGCACCAACCCAGTAATGGTGCAGGAGGAGGAGGCGGGCTCTGCCCTCCTCAACCAGAGCCTCCAAAAGCAGCAGGTCAGATGCAGGAGGCTTGGGGTGCCTGGAGCCTGAGCCAGGCGGGGGGGCAGAGGGCCCGGAGCCAGGCTGAGGTGGAGCCAGACGGGGAGGGGCCGGCAGAGTGGCCAAGTGTGCAGCAGGAACAGCGCGTGCCCCGGCTGCTCTCCGGCCTGTCCAGGGGCTGAGAGAGGCTGGGGGTGGCAGACCGGCCCGCCCTGCAGGCCCCGTGTGTACAGGGCAGGCATCGGTGCTCGTTCCGAGATTCTGAGTGGGAAGCACACACAGTCCCTTGGCCGGCCCCCTGAGCGCTTCAAAGGAGCCTCCGTGGCCAACGGCGGGGGCAGGGCGGGGGCGCGGCCCTGTTCAGACAGCCAGAGGACGGCACACGCGCCAGGGCTCTGTGAGGCTGGCACCGGGTGACGAGGAAGAGCCGGCACAGCAGCCACTGCAAGTGGGGGCCAGGGAGAGACCCACTTGGTGGGCGGGCAGCGGAGGCGTCCTGGGGGCACGTCGTGAGCTGAGGAGGGGCAGAGACAGGGACCCACGCGGTAGACCCCTCGGAGGGAAGAGGCCCAGAACCAAGTGTCCCCGGCCCATTGGAACAGTGGAGCTGTTCCACCGGTGTGCCGCCTGCCCCATCTGGGGACCCCCCCAGCCGCCAGGCCGTTGTCCCTGTTCCCTGGCATCACCCAGAGACCCGCCAACACTGCCGGGCAGAGTGGGGGAGAGGGCAGGGTCAGGACCCCCGAGAGCCATATGGGGTGCTGAACCAGGTGGGGGCCATGGCAGAACTGAGGGCCCCACGCGGGTCTGGAGGATCGGAGCCCTGGGACCATGGCAGGGGCCCGGGAGGAGGGGCAAGGAGGCAGTGACCCCTCTCCAGCTCCCCTCAGAGTCACCAGCGGGGTCAGCGATTCCTGCCCCTGCAGTCACATGACTCACGTCACCTGGGCATTTCTCTGCAATGGTCACCACGATCCCAGGACTGTCTGAGAAGAAGGGAGCCGGAAAACAGCCACTTTCAGAGCCTGGTAGAGGGAGAAGCCCGCCGGGGGCCTCAGACCTCACCCCTGGGAACACAGGGGGTGGGGCGCAGCCAGACAGAAGCAGTCCGGACAGCTGCACGCCAACCCCAGCCCTGCGCTGTCAGATGGCCGCGCGCCCTTCCCCAGGCCCCCTCCCACCTACAACAAGCATCCCCTGCAGTCCCCATGTACCGCAGACACACAGGAGCCTGTCCCGGAGCCTGCACTGCCCACAGCCCAGGCTGTCAAGGCCGCCTGCCTGTCCTGCACGGGGGCGCGGCGGGGGTGGGGGTTCTCTTCCAACCCCCAGAGGCGCCTGGAGCACGTGGGGATGACAGGAATCGAGTGACAGGAGCCTGGCAGGCAGAGCAGCAGGTGCCACGGGCCCGGGGACCCCTCCCCCCACTCCGCCCAGAGCATCGGCATATGGCCGCACACCTCTCGGGCCCCCCCCCCCGGGGCCTCTCCATCCATCCGGCACCGGCGACTGCCGTCCCCTCACCCTCAGGCCCTGTGCCCCGCCATTCCAGACGCGCAGGGATCCCGTGCAGACGTGCCCAGCTAGTAACTGAACGAGCAGCTGAACCAAGCTAGTCAGAGGGCGTGAGGAGCGCAGGCTCAGGCCTGATGGCCAGCGCGGTGCTCCCTGCCGCCTCGCTCCCGGTGGACACGCGGCTCACCGTGGCGGCAGGAAGGCGGCTGGGCCCAGCACTGACCACAGTCCCCACCCACACAGGTCTAAATGAGACCTCCTCTGTGCACCCGGGCCTCCAGAGGCTGCAGGACTCCCTACCCACAGGTGAGGGCCACAGGCAGCCTCCCGTCATCCGGAGTCACCCGGAGCCCCCGCACCGCGGCCCTACCACAGAGTGGCCGTGGCCGGGGATCTCCGTGAGGGGAATCCAGCTACGGAAAGACTTAGCTGGCCCAGAAGGGAAACAAGCCCGGGCTGCCAGGAGGGCTGGGGGCCCTGTGCGGGGGCTAAGCTGCAGCTCGCGTCCTAGAGACCGCAGCCCAGACAGTGGGAGGGGGGAGGCAGACCCAGCCCACAGCGAGGCTGGCGGGGGCGGGGGAGGCGGTTCCTGCCCAACCCGGGAGCGCCTGGAACTTGGGAGGCCAGCATGAGTCCCCCGGGGGCCCAGCTCACAGGGTCAAGACCCCCCATGCCTGCCCCACCAGCTGGGGAGGGACGCAGGGCTCCAAGACTCTGCCCGCCATCTCCACAGCTCCAGACAAGGGCTGGTGCTCCACGTGGGGGGCCGGCCACTTCTCCACTTTCGATGGCCATGTGTACGACTTCCCGGGAACCTGCAACTACGTCTTTGCGGCCATCTGCAAGGACGCGTCACCCACCTTCAGCGTCCAGCTACGGCGTGGGCCCAGCGGGAACATCTCGCGGATCATTGTGGAGCTGGGGGCCTCCATGGTCACCGTGCAGAAGGCAGTCATCTCCGTGAGGGATGTGGGGTAGGCCACGCGGCTAGGGTGAGAGGCTGTGGAGCCAAGGGGGCGGGCGGCCCCTGACCACTCTCCTCCCGCAGGGTCGTCAGCCTGCCCTACACCAGCAACGGGCTCCAGATCACCCCGTTTGGCCAGAGCGTGCAGCTGGTGGCCAAGCAGCTGCAGCTGGAGCTGGTGGTCATGTGGGGCCCAGGCAGTCACCTCCTGGTGAGGACGCCGGCGGCTCGGGAGGGCTGGGGGTCCCGAGTCCAGCAGTTTGCCTGGGCACACCTGGGCTTTGTTGGCGGCTCAGTGTCCCCCCTGGCTGGGCGAGGGTCCTGGGGCACCCTGACAGCGGTGCCCACCTGCCCACCCACAGGTGCTGGTGGAGAAACGGCACATGGGCAAGCTGTGTGGTCTCTGTGGGGACTTCAATGGCAAGCAGACCGACGAGTTCCTGAGCGAGGAAGGTAGGTGGGGGCCGGGGCCCAGAGCCCCTGCAGCCCGGCCCCGTGGTGCTGACTCCAGCCCCCCCCCACACCCCCAGGCAAACTGCTGGAACCGCACACGTACGCCGCCCTCCAGACGCTGGATGACCCCAACGAGATCTGCACCTACATGCCAGTCGCCAGCCCCCGGGTCCCACAGGCCGAGCACGTACGTGAGGTGGTGGGGACCCCGGGGCTGCGGGAGCCCTTCGGCCACAGTGGGGGCTGGCCCCTGGGGTCTGACAGGGTCTCCGAGGCCGGTGTGGGAGGTGGCGCTGACCCCCATGACCCTGCGTGGTCCTCTGCCCAGGCCCAGACTTGCACCCAGCTGCTGACCCGGGTGGCCCCTGAGTGCAACGTGTCCAAAGAGCCGTTCGTGCAGAGCTGCCAGGAGGACATGGCCGAGTGCGCCCAGCCAGGCCAGCAGGACTGCAGCTGTGCCACGCTGTCTGAGTACTCGCGCCGCTGCAGCATGGCCGGCCAGGCTGTCAGCAGCTGGAGGGGCCCTGGCCTCTGCCGTGAGTCCTCCCGGGAAGGGCAGCAGGGAGGGCCAGGGCCCCAGGCACCGATGCCCCAATCCCACCCCCCTTGTCTGTGAGATGGAAGGAGACTGGGTGCACGAGGGTGGGCTGGGTCCTGGGCCAGGCAGGCGGCGGGGGCTCTGGGACACCCCAGCCCCCGTCACAGAGGCTGTCTGTGCTGCAGCTGTGGGCCCATGCCCGGCCAACCAGGTGTACCAGGAATGCGGCGAGGCCTGCATCAAGACCTGCTCCAACCCACAGCACACCTGTTCCAGCTTCTGCACCTTCGGCTGCTTCTGTCCCAAAGGTGAGGGCAACCGCTCCCCCTGGGAACCTCGAAACTCAACCCTACCAGACTCCAACACATTAGAGCAAGGCCTGACTTGCCCCAGGGAAGGGAAGGGCTCACCCCCCCCACCCCTGCAGGCAGGGCTGTGGGATGGTGTCCCCTGGGGTCCAAGAGATTGCTAGGAAGACGTGGGATTGGATCCAACCAGGACCAGCCCATGGTGTGGGCACACTGGCCCAGGGGGCACGAAGCTGCTGGTGTGAGGGGGGCTGGCGGGCGGGCATCTAGCCACAGGCCCAGGAAACCCGTCTCCTGCAGGTACGGTTCTTGATGACGTCTCCAAAAACCACACCTGCGTGCCCATCACCCAGTGCCCTTGCATGCTCAGCGGAGTGGTCTACGCCCCCGGGGAGGTCGTGACAGCTGCCTGCCAGACCTGGTAAGCAAGTGCAGGGCAGCCTGCAAGGGCAAGGGCAGGATGACGGGGAACACGGGGCTCCTGGGGCAGCCTCAGCCCTGGAGGGTCGGGAGTGCGGTCTGGGTAAGCCCCTCCCCGCCTGCAGCCGCTGCACCATGGGCCACTGGACGTGCGCAGAGCGGCCCTGTCCCCGCCGCTGCTCCCTGGAAGGCGGCTCCTTCGTCACCACGTTCGACGCCCGGCCCTACCGCTTCCACGGCACCTGCACCTACATCCTCCTCCAGGTAGGACATGCCACTACGAGGGGGCCTGCCACAAGGGGTCACCACGGGGGGGCGATTATTAGGAGCACCCCCAGCCACCTGGGCTAAGCTTCACCCCCCCTCCCAGAGCCCGCAGCTCCCCGACGGGGGCTCCCTTGTGGCCTCATATGACAAGTCTGGGTACTCTCACTCGGAGACCGTCCTAGCTGCCGTCATCTACATGTCCAAAGAGGTAAGGCCGCCCCATCACACCGCAGCTGCACCCACCCCATGTGTCCCGCCGGGCCTGCAGGGGGGGGCCCTCCGGGGGGGCCCTCCCCGTTCCGGGCACCCCTGTGACTCAGGCCACCCTCCCCCTAGGACAAAATCGTGATTTCTCGAGACGAGGTTCTCACCAACAATGGGAACACCAAGTGGCTACCATACAAGACTCGTACGTCCTCAGCCCCTGCCTAGCACCTAGGACCTCACTGGGCCAGAGTCCCAAAGCAGGCTGCTTCCTGAGCCCCCTCTCCCCCCAGGCAACATCACAGTCTTCAGGCAGACGTCCACCCACCTCCAGATGACCACCACCTTTGGGCTGGAGCTCGTGATCCAGCTGGAGCCGGTGTTCCAGGTGTATGTCACCGTCGGGCCCCAGTTCAGAGGCCAGACCAGAGGTAAGCCCCTCTCTGTCCCTGCCCAGAGCCGGCCTGATGGCCCCGTCCCTACCCAGCATGGTCAAGGCGAGAAAAGTCCCAAAAGAGTCCTGCACATCCAGCACCCGCGACCCCAGGCTGGCCCTCCTGGGGCCGGTGACAGCCTCGTGCCCTCGGCATGGTGAGGGGAGGAGAGGGGCTTCAGAGCACAGGGCAGGACGGGCGTGCTGGCTGGCCCCCTCACGGCCCGGCCGGTGCAGGGCTCTGTGGCACCTTCAATGGGGACACGACGGATGACTTCATGGCCAGCACGGGCATCGTAGAGGGCACTGCCTCGCTCTTCGTGGACTCCTGGCGGACGGGGAACTGCCCGGCCTCGCTGGAACGCGAGACAGACCCCTGCTCCATGAGCCAGCTCAACAGTGAGTGAGGGGCCCTGGCGGTCTGCGGGTGGGCACGAGGCCCAGGCCGGGTGAGCGAGAGACCCATGCCTCCCCTGCCCCCCAGAGCTGTGTGCAGAGACCCACTGCTCGGTGCTGGTGCGGGACGGCACAGCGTTCGAGAGGTGCCACGCCACAGTGAACCCCAGGCACTTCTACAAGGTGGGCAGGGCCTGAGGGCCAGTGGGGACCTCGGGGGGCTGGTCCTGGGGCTGGGGGGCCGGATGCCCAGCTACCACGCCATGTCCACCTGCAGAGGTGCGTGTACCAGGCCTGCAACTATGAGGAGACCCTGCCCCATGTGTGCGCCGCCCTGAGTGACTATGCCCGCACGTGTGCCACACACGGCATCCTGCTGCGGGGCTGGAGGAACAGCGTGGACAACTGCAGTGCGTGCCAGGGGGCGCAGGCAGGGGTGGGAGGGGTGCAGGGTCGCAACAGGGTCCCACCCACTTCCACCCAGCATCCCCCGAGGGCCTGACCCCCAGTCCCCCCACAGCCACCCCCTGCACGGGCAACCAGACATTTGGCTACGACATCGGGGCCTGCGGCCGCACGTGCCTATCCCTGTCTGACCACGCTGCCGAGTGCCACCCGAGTGCCGTGCCCGTGGATGGCTGCAACTGCCCGGAGGGCACCTACCTCAACCATAAGGCCCAGTGCGTGCGCAAGGCCCAGTGCCCCTGCGTCCTGGACAGCAACAAGTTCATCCTGGCTGATCAGTCCACCATGGTCAATGGTGTCATCTGGTAAGCACGGGGCTCCCGGGGGCCGGCCCACCCCACCGCAGCCCTCGGCCCCCCGCCAGTGCGCTCACACAGCCTCCCTCTTGCAGCTACTGCGTCAACGGCAGGATCAGCTGCCCAGGGCGCCCACAGATGCTCCTCGGTAGGTAGCTGCACTGAGGCCGGGGGCCTGGGCTGCCCGGTGCGGTGGTCCCTCCGAGCCCGCCTTACCCCAGCTCTGCCCCCTTCCCTGCAGCCACCTGCTCGGCCCCCAAGACCTTCCAGTCCTGTGGCGAGTCTTCGGAGAACACATTTGGGGCGGCCTGTGCCCCTACATGTCAGATGCTGGCCACCGGCACCCCCTGCGTAAGGCTTGGGCCGAGCAAGGGGCAAGGGCCCTTCCGAGGGCAGTCCCCACCAGATGGCCTCTCGCGGGTGCCGCACCCAGGGCCTCTCCCTGGACCATGAGAGGATTTTCACAAAATCCCGAGGGAAGGCGGGGCCACACTGTCCCTCTGTCCCCATCAGCCCGTGATGAGGGTGGCTGGGGCCCAAAGGGGGCTGAGAGGGTCAGGAGTGGCTCTGGCAGCCAGGCAGCTGGGGGGGGGGGG
>NW_024424786.1:46715746-46728516 GCF_017311325.1 Ursus maritimus
CCCCCTCACGGCCCGGCCGGTGCAGGGCTCTGTGGCACCTTCAATGGGGACACGACGGATGACTTCATGGCCAGCACGGGCATCGTAGAGGGCACTGCCTCGCTCTTCGTGGACTCCTGGCGGACGGGGAACTGCCCGGCCTCGCTGGAACGCGAGACAGACCCCTGCTCCATGAGCCAGCTCAACAGTGAGTGAGGGGCCCTGGCGGTCTGCGGGTGGGCACGAGGCCCAGGCCGGGTGAGCGAGAGACCCATGCCTCCCCTGCCCCCCAGAGCTGTGTGCAGAGACCCACTGCTCGGTGCTGGTGCGGGACGGCACAGCGTTCGAGAGGTGCCACGCCACAGTGAACCCCAGGCACTTCTACAAGGTGGGCAGGGCCTGAGGGCCAGTGGGGACCTCGGGGGGCTGGTCCTGGGGCTGGGGGGCCGGATGCCCAGCTACCACGCCATGTCCACCTGCAGAGGTGCGTGTACCAGGCCTGCAACTATGAGGAGACCCTGCCCCATGTGTGCGCCGCCCTGAGTGACTATGCCCGCACGTGTGCCACACACGGCATCCTGCTGCGGGGCTGGAGGAACAGCGTGGACAACTGCAGTGCGTGCCAGGGGGCGCAGGCAGGGGTGGGAGGGGTGCAGGGTCGCAACAGGGTCCCACCCACTTCCACCCAGCATCCCCCGAGGGCCTGACCCCCAGTCCCCCCACAGCCACCCCCTGCACGGGCAACCAGACATTTGGCTACGACATCGGGGCCTGCGGCCGCACGTGCCTATCCCTGTCTGACCACGCTGCCGAGTGCCACCCGAGTGCCGTGCCCGTGGATGGCTGCAACTGCCCGGAGGGCACCTACCTCAACCATAAGGCCCAGTGCGTGCGCAAGGCCCAGTGCCCCTGCGTCCTGGACAGCAACAAGTTCATCCTGGCTGATCAGTCCACCATGGTCAATGGTGTCATCTGGTAAGCACGGGGCTCCCGGGGGCCGGCCCACCCCACCGCAGCCCTCGGCCCCCCGCCAGTGCGCTCACACAGCCTCCCTCTTGCAGCTACTGCGTCAACGGCAGGATCAGCTGCCCAGGGCGCCCACAGATGCTCCTCGGTAGGTAGCTGCACTGAGGCCGGGGGCCTGGGCTGCCCGGTGCGGTGGTCCCTCCGAGCCCGCCTTACCCCAGCTCTGCCCCCTTCCCTGCAGCCACCTGCTCGGCCCCCAAGACCTTCCAGTCCTGTGGCGAGTCTTCGGAGAACACATTTGGGGCGGCCTGTGCCCCTACATGTCAGATGCTGGCCACCGGCACCCCCTGCGTAAGGCTTGGGCCGAGCAAGGGGCAAGGGCCCTTCCGAGGGCAGTCCCCACCAGATGGCCTCTCGCGGGTGCCGCACCCAGGGCCTCTCCCTGGACCATGAGAGGATTTTCACAAAATCCCGAGGGAAGGCGGGGCCACACTGTCCCTCTGTCCCCATCAGCCCGTGATGAGGGTGGCTGGGGCCCAAAGGGGGCTGAGAGGGTCAGGAGTGGCTCTGGCAGCCAGGCAGCTGGGGGGGGGGGGAGCGTGTGCTTGTGTGTGGGGCTCCCAGAGGACTGTGGGCCAGGCCCCCACCACTCGGGGAGGGGGCACAACAGCTCGGGAGTGACACGAGAGCACCCGAACCGGCCTGGAGCAGGGGTGCACATGGAAGAGACTGGGGAGAATACCAGGGGTCTCAGAGGAGCCTGGGGCGACAGCAGCAGGAGGTAAAGCCACCCTCCCAGGGGCCACTGACCCTCTCCCTGCAGGTACCTACCAAGTGCGAGCCCGGCTGTGTCTGCGCCAAGGGGCTCTATGAGAATGCCAGCGGGCAGTGTGTACCCCCCGAGGAGTGTCCGTGCGAGTTCGCGGGAGTCTCGTACCCCCGGGGCGCCGAGCTCCACACTGACTGCAAGACATGGTAAGCCACAGCCTTCGCCCGGAGCCCCTGGGGGCCTGGGGCTGTCCCTGGGGTCAAGCCCACCGAGGTCAAGGTCCAGTGGGAACGCACGTGCAGCCCGGGTTCCCCTGCAGCCCCCCGACAGCCCACCTCTCTCCCCAGCACCTGCTTCAGGGGGAAATGGACGTGCTGGCAGAGTGCCCGCTGTTCGTCCACCTGCACCCTCTATGGAGAGGGCCACGTGGTCACCTTCGACGGCCAGCGCTTCATGTTCGACGGCAGCTGTGGGTACATCCTGACCACGGTAAGGCCCCGCCTTGGGCTGTGGGAAGCACAGGCCACGGGGGCCTCCAGGCGGGCTCCTCCTCAGCGCCCGTGTTCCCACAGGATGGCTGCGGGGCCAACGACTCACAGTCCACCTTCAAGGTCCTGACGGAGAATGTCGTGTGTGGGAAGTCAGGTGTCACCTGCTCCCGGGCCATCAAGATCTTCCTGGGGGTGAGTGGGCCGGGGGGGCCTCCCCACACCTCAGCCCCCAGGGCCCCACGTCCTGGACTCTGGGTGCTCCCGGACCCCCCATCTGCACAGCACACAGGGGCTGGACAGCGGTGCGAAGGGAAGGGCTTCTCCCAGAAGCCTGACCCCCAGCCCTTGGTGCAGTTTCCACCATGTTCTGGAATGTTCTGCCAACAGTTTCTAGAGGGCAGGCCCCCAGCAGAGAACTGGCCCCGAGCGCTCCCTTAACAGATGGAGTCCACCCTGCCTCAGAGAGCTTGGGCAGGGGACGTAGAGCCGGGAGACGTCTAGCGGCTGCCAGGACGGGGGACAGGCAGCTGTGTGACAGCCCCGCCCCACAGGGCCTGTCGGTCGTGCTAGCGGACAGGAACTACACGGTCCGTGGGGAGGACCCCCACGTGTGGCTGCGGGTTAGCACCGGCTCCCTGAACCTGGTGCTGGACGTCGCCGTCGGCAGCAGGTTCAACCTGACCCTTGTCTGGAACAAGCACATGACCGTCTTCATCAGGATCACGCGGGCCACCCAGGTACTGGCGCTGCCCCAAGGCCCAGGTCCGTCCGCGGGGCAGAGGCAGCGCCCGGCCTGACACCAGCCCCCCGCAGGATGCGCTGTGCGGCTTATGCGGCAACTACAACGGGAACATGAAGGACGACTTTGAGACACGCAGCAACTACGTGGCATCCAGCGAGCTGGAATTTGTGAACTCGTGGAAGGACAGCCCGCTGTGCGGGGACACTAGCCTCGCGCTGGACCCCTGCAGCCTCAACGCCTTCCGCCGCAGCTGGGCGGAGCGCAAGTGCAACATCATCAACAGCCCCACGTTCGCCGCCTGCCACGGCCAGGTGAGCCCGCCCCCGGGCCGCTCCGCCCCGGCTCCGGCACAGCCCGGGCCACAGGGCAGGCACTGAGGGCCCGTTCCCACAGGTGTACCGCCTGCCCTACTATGAGGCCTGCGTGCGAGACGCATGTGGCTGCGACACCAGCGGGGACTGCGAGTGCCTGTGTGACGCGGTGGCCGCCTACGCCAAGGCCTGCCTGGACAAGGGCGTGTGCGTGGACTGGAGGACCCCGGACTTCTGCCGTGAGTGCCCCACCGCTGTCCGCAGGGCTGCCTGGACCCAGAGCTCCCCAGGGCGGGCATGGGTGCGGGTTCAGGCCCCCTGGCCCGCGTGCCAAGGGCCTGATGGGCGCCCCTCCCCCAGCCGTCTACTGCGATTTCTACAACACCCACGCTCAGGGGGACGGTGCGCACCAGTCCGACCAGGAGGCCAACTGCACGTGGCATTACCGGCCATGCCTTTGCCCCGAGCACCCACAGAGCCTCCCAGACACCAACACCGAAGGTACAGGCCGAGACAGCGCGGTCTGAGCAAGGACGGCACACGGGTGAAGGAGGGTGGGGTGCCTGGGGTGCGGACACGGGGGGCCCTGCATCCAGGCTCCCGGCAGAGGCAGGGACTGGGTGTGGACAGAGAGGGGAGAGACCCAGGCCTGGGGAAGAGGGGCCTCCCCGTCACCTTCGGCACCACCCCTTCTCCAGGCTGCTACAACTGCTCCCGGCACGAGTACTTCGACCAGAGCACGGGGACCTGCGTTCCTTGCAGTAAGCGCCATGCGCCACCCAGGCCCCACACCCGCCAGCCTCTGGCTGGAGCTGCCAGGCCCGCACACACTTCTAGCCAGCCTCCCGGCAGCCCCCTGCGCAGCGCTGCGCCCCTGGGAGCGGAGACTCCCAGGGACCCAAGCGACCTGGGCCAGGGAAGCAGGAGCAGGAAACTCATCAGCCTCTCCTGCATCCCCCTCCCCAGTAATCCACTTCCCCAGTCGCTAGCCACGGGGCAGACCCAACCTGCCAGCCTGCTGGGGTGTGTGGGTGCAGAGCAGCAGCCCGCGGGGATGCAGCGCCAGGTGGCCTGGATTGCTGCCTCAGCTGGGACGGGGACAGGGAGAGAGATGGGGACGAAGAGCAGGAGCAGGGCCCAGGCCCCTGTGTGGCAGCTGCATCCCCCTGGTCCTCAGCCGGGCGGGGGGCAGCGCTCCTGACCGCCCCTCTCCTTGCAGTGCCGCCGCCCACCACGCCGAGGCCCACCACAGGTGATTTTGCCCACACACTAGGTACCAAGGTGAAGCAGGCCCACCCCCAGCTCTACCCCGGCTCGGCAGGACAGCCCCCGCCCAGCCCAGGCTGTGTCTGTCGGGCACCTGGGTGCCCAGGGGCCTGGCCACCGACACTGCCGTCCCTGCCTCCCCAGCCAGCGGGTGTGGGATGGGGCAGGGACCGAGCCTGGGCTGCCCCTGGGGCTGCTCTGCACGGAGGGAGCAGCAGGTACTGCCCCCCAGGAAGTCAGAGGGGAGGGGGCACACAGCCTGCCCCCAGCAGACCAACCGCAGCCCCCCCCCCCTGCCGGGCCACCACGCAGAAGAGCAGGGCTGACAGGGAACTCAGGTGAGGGGTGGGGGACGGGGCCCACACTTGCCCAGGGAGAGACCTTTCCACTAAGCTCTATCGTAGGCAGACTCCCCTGTGCTCGGGACTCGGGCTCGGTTTCCATGAAAGGCTTTTTCGGAGGATAAACTGTCACAGGATGTGACCGTACTTTGCTGCCTGATACCTGTAATAGAAAACACATAGGACAGGCCACCTAGAGGATCCCTGAGAGCCCAGCCCAGCCCACCCAGCAGAACCCCTTCCAGCTGCCTGGAAACCATGAGGGAACAAGACATTCATCCTATTAGCAAGGGTGGGTGGACAGACAGGCAGTGGCCCAGTGAGCGTGCGGTCCCTGAAAACACCACTGGGGCCACTCAAGCCAGAGCCAGCCAGGGGGGCCAGGGGGGTCAGCTTGGGGGAAGCCACACCCCGCCCACGGGGTACCGCGGAGGCAGGGACCTCAGATTCAGTGGGAAAGTGCAGAGGGGTCTGGAGGAATGTTCTGAGCACTGCTCCCTGCAGAGTCACCTCGAACCATCTCTGCCATCACCACACGGGCCACTTCGGCACCAGCGCCAACGGCCACTCTCAAGTCCACGGCCACGGGACCCACGGTGACGCAGGCCACCACGAAGTCCACGGCATCCACGCTCAGCTCAGGGACGCAGTCCACGGCTCGGTCAACAGACTACACCACAGCATTACCACGGACCCCAAACACTTCAGAGACCTCTACAGAACCCTCACCAAGTAAGCACACCCTACATGCCTGTCCCCAAAAAGGGGCAGAAGCACATATGCCTAGAACCTGACCAAAGCTGTAGGGGGTTGCGTGGGGCTGAACAGCAATGTTGGGCAAAAAGGCAGGGGGCACCCCACAAGCCCATCCCCAAGCATACTGCACTAACTACACTCCAATCAATTTCTCCATGGCCACAATGCTAGAGCTCACACCCACCACAATCACACCCACCCCAAGTGACCACAGACGCAGAGACACAACAATGCTCACAAAGGCTCATAAAGAATAGTCCCCAGACCCTCAGAGCAGGCAACATTGTCCCCATTCCTCCCAGACCAATTAGAAGAAAGCACATCCCCAGGACAGAAGAAAGATGTGATGGGGGAATGCCCAACCTAACCCAAAGCAACTACCTGACAGTGGGGAGAGGAACAGGTGACACAAAAGGACAGAGGGAAGGGACCTCAATTAACAATTCACGAGGCTAAATTGCAAATGGATAAACACACAGGTTAAAAAAAAAACTGGGGTGGGCGATGTACACTGCAGGAACAGACACACTAAGAAACCTCGGTCATCCCGACAAGGGGCACCGGCAGGAATGGGTACGGAAGACACAGGACAGGTGTGGGGACAGGAAGAGTGGCAGGCTGACATAAAGCTAAGCAGCAAAGGTGGATATAGACAAAGTGTTTCCACAGGTCAGATGACACACCAGAGAACCCCCAATACTCCTGTGACCAGAGAGACAAAGCAAACGGAGACCCCTACATCCCGCGAGAGCACCATCAGCTACGAGAGCGAACCCACGCGGCCCCATTCAACAAACACCACACAGAAAGAAACCCCGACCACAAAAGAAGAAAGTACACCCAGCAGACCACACACGCCACTCACCTCTCACTCCGCGCCCACGCCATCTGCCTCCACCACCGCCCACACGACAGGTCCCCCCACATGGACATCCTTCCGGACCACCTTGGCCCGGCCCACCCCATCGCGCCCCGAGACCACCGTCTCCACACACGCTGCCCCCTCTACTACATCCTCAGTGACTCCCACCACCCACCGAGTCATCACCCCAACACACCCAGAGACCCCTTCCACCCCATCCCCTGCTTCACACCCGGGTTCCACTTCTGTGCCTCCACACGTCCCCAGCACAGGGACAGAGCCCACGCACACGACCCCGCCACTCACACGGACCACCAACACCCCTAGCTCACTCAGCACAGCCAAAACCTCCACTTCCAGGGAGTCTTATCCCTCAGTACCCATCCACCAAGAAACCTCATCTGCCCCTAAACCCTCCATCTCTCACACACCATCGGCCACTGGAACCCTGGCCTCCGTGACAGCCACCGCCACGGCCACGGCCACCACCACAGCCACGGCCACCACCAGCAAGCGACACACACCACTCACCTCTCACTCCACGCCACGCCATCTGTCTCCACAACCGCCACACGAATAGGACCCCCACGGGACATCCTTCCGGACGACCTCGGCCCTGCCCACCCCATCGCGCACTGAGACCACCATCTCCACACACGCTGCCCCTGTTACTACATCCTCGGTGACTCCAACCACCCACCGGGTCATCACCCCAACACACCCGGAGACCCCTTCCACCCCATCCCCTGCTTCACACCCGGGTTCCACTTCTGTGCCTCCACACGTCCCCAGCACAGGGACACAGCCCACGCACACGACCCCGCCACTCACATGGACCACGCACACCCCTAGCTCACTCAGCACAGCCAAAACCTCCACTTCCAGGGAGTCTTACCCTTCAGTACCCATCCACCACAAAACCTCATCCGCCCCCAAACCCACCATCTCCCATACACCGCCTATCACGGGAACCCCAACCTCCGTGACGTCCACCGCCACCGCCACGGCCACAACCATCAAGCGAAACACGCCACTCACTTCTCACTCTGCACCCACGCCACCAGTCTCCACCACCACCCACACAACTGGTCCCACCACGGGGACATCCTTCCGGACCACCAGCCCCCAGCCCAACCCATCACGCCCTCAGACCACCCTCTCAACGCACGCTGCCCCCTCTACCACATCCTCAGTGACTCCCACCACCCACCGAGTCATCAAACCAACACACCCGGAGACCCCTTCCTCCCACTCTCCTGCCACATACCCGGGCTCCACTTCTGTGCCTCCACATGTCCCCAGCACAGGGACACGGCCCACGCACACGATACCGCCACTCACGCGGTCCACGCACATCCCTAGCTCACTCAGCACAGCCAAAACCTCCACTTCCAGGGAGTCTTATTCTTCAGTACCCATCCACCACGAAACCTCATCCACCCCCAAAACCACAGTCTCCCACACGCCGCCTGCCACGGGAACCCCGACCTCCGTGATAGCCACTGCCACAGCCACGGCCACAACAAGCAAGCAACACACGCTGCTCACTTCTCACTCCGTGCCCACACCGTCTGTCTCCACCACCGCCCACACGACAGGTCCCGCCACAGGGACATCCTTCCGGACCACCACCGCCCAGGCCAACCCATCACTCCCTGAGACGACCCACTCCACGCATGCTGCCCCCTATACCACATCCTCGGTGACTCCAACCACCCACCGAGTCATCACCCCAACACACCCGGAGACCCCTTCCTCTCCCTCCCCTGCTACACACCCGGGCTCCACTTCTGTGCCTCCACACGTCCCCAGCACATGGACACAGCCCACGCACACGACTCTGCCACTCACGCGGTCCACGCACACCCCTAGCTCACTCAGCACAGCCAAAACCTCCACTTCCAGGGAGTCTTATCCCTCAGTACCCATCCACCACGAAACCTCATCCGCCCCCAAACCCACAGTCTCCCACACGCCGCCTGCCATGGGAACCCCGACCTCCGTGATAGCCACTGCCACAGCCACGGCCACAACAAGCAAGCAACACACGCTGCTCACTTCTCACTCCCCCCCCCAGTCTCCACCACCGCCCACACAACTGGTCCCCCCACGGGGACAACTTTCCGAACCACCTCCGCCGAGCCCAACCCATCACGCCCTGAGACCACCCTCTCGACGCACGCTGCCCCCTCTACCACATCCTCAGTGACTCCCACCACCCACCGAGTCATCAAACCAACACACCCAGAGACCCCTTCCTCCCACTCTCCTGCCACACACCCGGGCTCCACTTCTGTGCCTCCACACGTCCCCAGCACAGGAACAAAGCCCACGCACACGATACCGCCCTAGCTCACTCAGCACAGCCAAAACCTCCACTTCCAGGAGTCTTATCCCATCAGTACCCATCCACCAAGAAACCTCATTGCCTAAACCCTCCATCTCTCCACCATCGGCCACTACAGACCCTGGCCTCCCTGACACCCGCCACGACCACGGCCACACACCACAGCCACGGACCACCACCAGCCCAAGCAACACACACCACTCACCTCTCACTCCACGCCCACGCCATCTGTCTCACAACCGCCCACACGACATGGACCCCCATGGGGACATCCTTCCGGACGACCTCAGGCCCGCCCACCCCATGTCGCACTGAGACCGTACCATCTCCCACACACGCTGCCTGTACTACATCCTCGGTGACTCCAACCACCCACCGGTCATCACCCAACACACCGGAGACCCACCTTCCACCCCATCCTACTTCACACCCGGTTCCACTTCTGTGCCTCCCACACGTCCCCAGCACAGGGACACAGCCGCACACGACCCGCCACTCACATGGATCACGCACACCCCTAGCTCACTTTCTGCGCCAAACACCTCACTTCAGGGAGTCTTACCCTTCAGTACCCATCACCACAAAACCTCATCCAGCCCCCAAACCCACCATCTCCCACAGCCGCCTATCACGGGAACCCCAACCTCCGTGGCGTCCGCCGCGCCCATTCGGCCCACAACCACAAGACGGCTACACGCCACTCACTTCTCCTCTGCACACGCGCACCGAGTCTCCCACCACCCACACAACTGGTCCACCACGGGGAACATCCTTCCGGACCACCAGCCCCAGCCCAACCCATCCGCCCTGCAGACCACCCTCTCGGCACGCTGCCCCTCACCACATCCTCAGTGACTCCCACCACCCACCGAGTCATCAAACCAACACACCCGAGAGACCCTTCCTCACTCTCTCTGCCACACTACACCGGGCTCCACTTCTGTGCCTCCAATGTCCCCAGCACAGGGACAAAGCGCCCACGCACACGATGGCCCGCCACTCAGCGCGGACCGCGCACCCTAGCTCGCTCAGCACAGCCAAAACACTCCGCTTTCCAGGAGTCTTATTCTTCAGTACCCATCACCAACGAAACCTCCATTGCCCCTCAAACCCAGTCTCTCCACACGCCATCGTCCTGGACCCGGACCTCAGACGCCTCCGCCTGATGAGCCAACCACAGCCGCGGCCACACACAACAAGCAACACACGCCTCTCACTTCTCACTCACGTGCCCACGCACGTCTGTCTCCACACCCAGCACGACCAGGCCATCAGGGACATCCTCGGACGCACATGCCCAGACCAACCACACTCCCTGGGCCGACCCATCTCCACACAGCATGCCTGTTACCACATCCCGGTGACTCCAACCACCCACCGAGTCATCACAACACACCCGGAGACGCCCTTCCCCCACTCCACTCCACACCCAGGTCTCCGCTTCTGCTTGCCTCCCACCGTCCCCAGCACGGACACAGCCCGACGCACACGCGCTCCCACTCACGCGAGCCGCGCTTTACCTAGCTCACTCAGCACAGCCAAAACCTCCACTTCCCGAGGAGTCTTATCCCTCGAGCGCCCATCCACCACGAAACCTCATCCGCCCCAAACCCACATCTCCCAGCACCGCCTCCATACGGGAACCCGCAACCTCGTGATAGCTGCCACACGCACGCCACGGCACAACCAAGCAGCACACCGCCATCACTTCTCACTCCCGCCTCACACCGTCCTCCACCGCCCACCGGACAGCTGGTCCCGCCACGGACCAGTTCGAACCACCTCCGTCCGAGGCCCAACCCATCACTGCCCTGGGACACCCATCACAGCAGCAGCCTGCCCCCTCTACCACGATCGCTCGGGTGACTCCACCACCACGAGTCATCACCCCAACCACCCACGCAGAACATCCCTCTCCCTCCTCTGCTACACACCGGGCTCCCGCTTCTTGTGCCTCCACGCGTCCCAGGCAGCAGAGGACAAAGCCCCATGCACATGACCCTGCCACTCACAGCGGCCACGACACACCTAGCTCACTCAGCACAGCCAAAACACTCCGACTTCAGGTCTTTATCCCGTACCCATCCACCCGAAAGCCTCATTGCCCCAAACCCTCCATCTCCACACGCCCACACGCTATGGAACCCTGCCTCGATGGACGCCACCGCCACTGCCCACGCCACACAGCCAGCCACACAAGCGACACACGCACCACTCACTCTCTCCACTCCCCTACACCATCCGTGTCTCCACACGCCCACACACGACTAGGTCCCCCCACGGGGACATCCTTCACGAGACGACCTCCACCCAGCCCAGCCCTATCGCGCACTGGACCACCCTATCTCGCGACACGCTTCCCCTCGTACCACATCCTCGGTGACTCCACCACCCACCGTCATCACCCAACACACCAGAGACTCCTTCCTCCCCACTCTCCTGCACACACCCGGGCTCTCCACTCTGTGCCTCACGCGTCCCCAGCACAGGAACACAGCCCGCGCACATGCAATCCCACCACTCACATGGACCACGCACACCCCTAGCTCACTCAGCACAACCAAAACCTCCACTTCCAGGGGGAGTCTTCCCTTCAGTACCCATCCACCGCTAGCAAACCTCATCCCCCCAAACCACCATCTCCATCACCGCCATATACGGGAACCCCAACCTCCGTGGCTGTCACACCGCCACCGCCGACGGCCCAGGGCCACACCACAAAGCCGAACGCCACCACCACCGCACCCACGCCACCAGATCACCACTCACCTCACCCACCCCGCTGCGTCTCGCCGCCACAACACCCGGCCAGGACCGGGGAATCCTTCCGGCGACCACCAGCCCCAGCCCAACCCTCGCCCTGAGACACCGGCTCTCGCCACACGCTGCCCCCTCTACTCACATCCTCGGCAGCCCACCACCCACCGGGTCATCACCCCAACACACGGCCAGGACCCCTTCCTCCCATCTCCCTGCTCACACCTCGGGTCCACTTCTGTGGCCTCCACCGTTCCCAGCACAGGGACACAGCCCATCACGCACAGACCCGCCACTCACCTCTGGACCACGCACTTACCCTAGCTCTCCAATTCGCACAGCCAAAACCTCCACTTCAGGGATCTTATCCCACGTACCCATCCACCAGGAGCCTCCTTATGCCCCAAACCCAGTGCTCTCACACGCCATCGGACCCACTGGGTAACCCTGGCCTCCAGACAGCAGCCAGCCCACCCTGCCACACAGCCACGGCCACCACCATCAAGCGACACGCGCGACTCACTTCTCCTCCGCGCCCGACACGCATCTGTCTCTACCCCCCACCACGACAGGACCCACCACAGGGACATCCTTCCCGGACACCAGCGCCCAGTGGCCACACCCTCACGCCCTGAGACCACCCTCTCGCGACACGCTGCCCACTGACCTACATCACCAGGTGTCCACCACCCACCGGATCATGCCCCAACATATCCCGGAGTCCCCTTCCCCCCATCCTGCTACACCCAGGGTCCACTTCTGTGCCCACAGTCCCCAGCACAGGGACACAGCCCACCACCACGACCCCCACTCACGCAGGGACCACGCACACCCCTAGTCTCACTCAGCTTTAAGCCAAAACCTCCACTTCCAGGGGAGTCTTACCCTTCAGTACCATCCACCACGAAACCTCATCCGCCCCCAAACCACAGTCTCCACACGCCCGGCCGCACTGGAACACTCGACCTCCGTGTACACCGCGCACGCGCTACACCCTGCCCAGCCCGGGCCCCACACAAGCAAGCACACACCACCTGCTCACTTCTCACTCGGCACCACACGCGTCTGCTCCACCACTGTTGAGAGGGGGAAGAGGGAGTTGAGGAGAGGAGAGGAGGAGGAGGGTTAGAGAGAGTTAAGAGAGAGAGAGAAGAGGAGGAAGGAGGAGGGAGGAGAGAGAATT
>NW_024424786.1:46728541-46729349 GCF_017311325.1 Ursus maritimus
GGCTCCACTTCTGTGCCTCCACACGTCCCCAGCACAGGAACAAAGCCCACGCACATGACCCCGCCACTCACGCGGACCACGCACACCCCTAGCTCACTCAGCACAGCCAAAACCTCCACTTCCAGGGAGTCTTATCCCACAGTACCCATCCACCAAGAAACCTCATATGCCCCTAAACCCTCCATCTCTCACACGCCATCGGCCACTGGAACCCTGGCCTCCATGACAGCCACCGCCACGGCCACGGCCACCACCACAGCCACGGCCACCACCAGCAAGCAACACACACCACTCACCTCTCACTCCACGCCCACGCCATCTGTCTCCACAACCGCCCACACGACAGGACCCCCCATGGGGACATCCTTCCGGACGACCGCAGCCCAGCCCACCCCATCGCGCACTGAGACCACCATCTCCACACACGCTGTCCCTGTTACTACATCCTCGGTGACTCCAACCACCCACCGGGTCATCACCCCAACACACCCGGAGACCCCTTCCACCCCATCCCCTGCTTCACACCCAGGTTCCACTTCTGTGCCTCCACACGTCCCCAGCACAGGGACACAGCCCACGCACACGACCCCGCCACTCACATGGACCACGCACACCCCTAGCTCACTCAGCACAGCCAAAACCTCCACTTCCAGGGAGTCTTACCCTTCAGTACCCATCCACCAAGAAACCTCATATGCCCCTAAACCCTCCATCTCTCACACGCCATCGGCCACTGGAACCCTGGCCTCCATGACAGCCACCGCCACGGCCACGGCCACCACCACAGCCACGGCCACCACCAGCAAGC
>NW_024424786.1:46729603-46811881 GCF_017311325.1 Ursus maritimus
CCTCCACTTCCAGGGAGTCTTATCCTTCAGTACCCATCCACCACGAAACCTCATCCGCCCCCAAAACCACAGTCTCCCACACGCCGCCTGCCATGGGAACCCCGACCTCCGTGATAGCCACTGCCACAGCCACGGCCACAACAAGCAAGCAACACACGCTGCTCACTTCTCACTCCGTGCCCACACCGTCTGTCTCCACCACCGCCCACACGACAGGTCCCGCCACAGGGACATCCTTCCGGACCACCACCGTCGAGGCCAACCCATCACTCCCTGAGACGACCCATTCCACGCATGCTGCCCCCTCTACCACATCCTCGGTGACTCCCACCACCCACCGAGTCATCACCCCAACACACCCGGAGACCCCATCCTCTCCCTCCCCTGCTACACACCCGGGCTCCACTTCTTTGCCTCCACACGTCCCCAGCGCAGGGACACAGCCCACGCACACGACCCTGCCACTCACGCGGACCACGCACACACCTAGCTCACTCAGCACAGCCAAAACCTCCACTTCCAGGGAGTCTTATCCTTCAGTACCCATCCACCACGAAACCTCATCCGCCCCCAAACCCACAGTCTCCCACATGCCGCCTGCCACTGGAACCACTGCCACAGCCACAACCATCAAGCGACACACGCCACTCACTTCTCACTCCACAACTACACCACCAGTCTCCACCACCGCCCACACAACTGGTCCCCCCACGGGGACATCCTTCCGGACCACCTCCACCGAGCCCAACCCATCACGCCCTGAGACCACCCTCTCGACGCACGCTGCCCCCTCTACCACATCCTCAGTGACTCCCACCACCCACCAAGTCATCAAACCAACACACCCAGAGACTCCTTCCTCCCACTCTCCTGCCACACACCCGGGCTCCACTTCTGTGCCTCCACACGTCCCCAGCACAGGAACACAGCCCACGCACACAATCCCACCACTCACACGGACCACGCACACCCCTAGCTCACTCAGCACAGCCAAAACCTCCACTTCCAGGGAGTCTTATTCTTCAGTACCCATCCACCACGAAACCTCATCTGCCCCCAAACCCACCATCTCTCACACGCCATTGGCCACTGGAACCCTGGCCTTCATGACAGCCACTGCCACGGCCACGGCCACCACCACAGCCACGGCCACCACCAGCAAGCCACAGACACCACTCACCTCTCACTCCACGCCCACGCCATCTGTCTCCACAACAACCCACACGACAGGACCCCCCACGGGGACATCCTTCCGGACGACCTCGGCCCAACCCACCCCTTTGCGCACTGAGACCACCGTCTCCACACACGCTGCCCCCTCTACTACATCCTCGGTGACTCCCACCACCCACCGGGTCATCACCCCAACACACCCGGAGACCCCTTCCTTCCCATCCCCTGCTTCACACCTGGGTTCCACTTCTGTGCCTCCACACGTCCCCAGCACAGGGACACAGCCCATGCACACGACCCCGCCACTCACGCGGACCACGCACACCCCTGGCTCACTCAGCACAGCCAAAACCTCCACTTCCAGGGAGTCTTATCCTTCAGTACCCATCCACCACGAAACCTCATCCGCCCCCAAACCCAACGTCTCTCACACGCCATCGGCCACTGGAACCCTGACCTCCATGACAGCCACTGCCACAGCCACGGCCACAACCATCAAGCGACACACGCTGCTCACTTCTCACTCCGCGCCCACACCGTCTGTCTCCACCACCACCCACACGACAGGTCCCACCACAGGGACATCCTTCTGGACCACCACCGCCCAGCCCAACCCATCACGCCCTGAGACCACCCTCTCGACGCACGCTGCCCCCACTACCACATCCTCGGTGACTCCAACCACCCACCGAGTCATCATCCCAACATATCCGGAGTTCCCTTCCCCTCCCTTCCCTGCTACACACCCGGGCTCCACTTCTGTGCCTCCACATGTCCCCAGCACAGGGACACAACCCACACACACGACCGCACCACTCACGCGGACCACGCACACCCCTAGTTCACTCAGCACAGCCAAAACCTCCACTTCCAGGGAGTCTTATCCTTCAGTACCCATCCACCACGAAACCTCATCCGCCCCCAAACCCACCGTCTCTCACACGCCATCGGCCACTGGAACACTGACCTCCGTGACGGCCACCGCCACGGCTACGGCCACTGCCACAGCCACGGCCCCCACCAGCAAGCGACACACACCGCTCACCTCTCACTCCGCACCCACGCCATCTGCATCCACCACTGCATACACGACGGGACCCCCCACGGGGACATCTTTCCGGACCACTTCTGCCCGGCCCAGCCCATCGCGCCCCAAGACCACCGTCTCCACACACACTGCCCCGTCTACTACATCCTCGGTGACTCCCACCACCCACCGAGTCATCACCCCGACACAACCGGAGACCCTTTCATCCCCCTCCCATGCTTCACAACCGGGTTCCACTTCTGAGCCTCCACACGTCCCCAGCACAGGGACACAGCCCACGCACACGACCGCGCCACTCACGCGGTCCACGCACACCCCTCGCTCACTCAGCACAGCCAAAACCTCCACTTCTAGGGAGTCTTATCCTTCAGTACCCATCCACCACGAAACCTCATCCGCCCCCAAAACCACAGGCTCCCACACGCCGCCTGCCACGGGAATCCCGACCTCCGTAATAACCACTGCCACAGCCACGGCCACAACAAGCAAGCAACACACGC
The DNA here is from genome assembly GCF_017311325.1 of Ursus maritimus. Lineage (NCBI taxonomy): Eukaryota > Metazoa > Chordata > Mammalia > Carnivora > Ursidae > Ursus > Ursus maritimus. Next base: position 46,732,325 of record NW_024424786.1, read on the forward strand.
CGCTCACTTCTCACTCAGCGCCCACACCATCTGTCTCCACCACCACCCACACGACAGGTCCCGCCACAGGGACATCCTTCCGAACCACCACCGCCCAGCCCAACCCATCACTCCCTGAGACGACCCACTCCACGCATGCTGCCCCCTCTACCACATCCTCGGTGACTCCAACCACCCACCGAGTCATCACCCCAACACACCCGGAGACCCCTTCCTCTCCATCCCCTGCTACACACCCGGGTTCCACTTCTGTGCCTCCACACGTCCCCAGCACAGGGACACAGCCCACGCACACAACCCCACCACTCACGAGGACCACGCACACCCCTAGCTCACTCAGCACAGCCAAAACCTCCACTTCCAGGGAGTCTTATTCTTCAGTACCCATCCACCACGAAACCTCATCTGCCCCCAAACCCACCGTCTCTCACACGCCATCGGCCACTGTATCCCTGACCTCCGTGACGGCCACCGCCACGGCCACCACCACAGCCACGGCCACCACCAGCAAGCAACACACACTGCTCACCTCTCACTCCGCGCCCACGCCATCTGCCTCCACCACCGCATACACGACAGGACCCCCCACGGGGACATCTTTCCGGACCACTTCTGCCCGGCCCAGCCCATCGCGCCCCGAGACCACCGTCTCCACACACGCTGCCCCCTCTACTACATCCTCGGTGACTCCCACCACCCACCGAGTCATCACCCCAACACACCCGGAGACCCCTTCCTCCCTCTCCCCTGCTTCACACCCGGGTTCCACTTCTGTGCCTTCACACGTCCCCAGCACAGGGACACAGCCCACGCACACAACCCCACCACTCACGCGGACCACGCACACCCCTAGCTCACTCAGCACAGCCAAAACCTCCACTTCCAGGGAGTCTTATCCTTCAGTACCCATCCACCACGAAACCTCATCTGCCCCCAAACCCACCGTCTTTCACACGCCATCGGCCACTGGATCCCTGACCTCGTTGACGGCCACCGCCACGGCCACGGCCACCGCCACAGCCACAGCCACAGCCACAGCCACCACCAGCAAGCAACACACACTGCTCACGTCTCACTCCGCGCCCACGCCATCTGCCTCCACCACCGCATACACGACAGGACCCCCCACGGGGACATCTTTCCGGACCACTTCTGCCCGGCCCACCCCATCGCGCCCCGAGACCACGGTCTCCACACACGCTGCCCCCTCACTACATCCTCGGTGACTCCACCACCCACCGGATCATCACCCCAACACCGGAGACCCCCTCCCTCTCCCCTGCTTCACACCGGGTTCCACTTCTGTGCCTTCACACGTCCCCAGCACAGGGACACAGCCCACCTTACACAACCCCCCACACTCACGCGGACCACACACACCTAGCTCACTCAGCACAGCCAAAACCTCCACTTCGAGTCTTATCCTTCAGTACCCATCCACCACAAAACCTCATCCGCCCCAAACCCACCGTCTCACCGCCATCGGCCACTGGAACCCTGACCTCCGTGACGCCACCTGCCAACCCGCGGCCACACCACAACAACACACAGCCACCCCTCTCCTCCAGCGCCCACCCATCTGCCTCCCACCACCGCACACAACAGGACCCCACGGGGACATCTTTCCGGACCACTTCTGCCAGGCCCAGCCCATCGCGCCCGAGACCACCGTCTCCTCACCACCCCTCACTACATCCTCGGTGACTCCACCACCCACCGAAGTCATCACCCTAACACACCCGGAGACCCCTTCCTCCCCTCCCCTGCTTCACACGGGTTCCACTTCTGGCTTCCACCGCGTCCCCAGCACAGGGACACAGCCCGCACACAACCCACACCACTCACGCGGACCACGCACACCCCTAGCTCACTCAGCACAGCCAAAACCTCCACTTCCAGGGAGTCTTATCCTTCAGTACCCATCCACCACGAAACCTCATCTGCCCCCAAACCCACCGTCTCTCACACGCCATTGGCCACTGGATCCCTGACCTCCGTGATGGCCACCACCACGGCCACGGCCACCACCAGCAAGCGACACACACCGCTCACGTCTCACTCTGCGCCCACACCATCTGTCTCCACCACCGCCCACATGACTGGTCCTGCCACAGGGACATCCTTCCGGACCACCACCGTGCCAACCACCCATCACTCCTGAGGCCGACCCACTCCACGCATGCTGCCCCTTCTACACACATCCTCGGTGACTCCAACCACCCACGAGATCATCACCCCAACACACCGGAGACACCTTCCTCTCCCTCCCCTGCTACACACCGGGCTCCACTTCTGTGCCTCACTGTCCCCAGCACAGGGACACAGCCCGTACACACAACCCACCACTCACCGGGACCACGCACACACCTAGCTCACTCAGCACAGCCGAAACCTCCACTTCAGGGAGTCTTATCCTTCAGTACCCATCCACCACGAAACCTCATCTGCCCCCAAACCCACCAGTCTCTCCACGCCATCGGCCACTGGAACCCCTGACCTCCGTGATGGCCACCACGCCCAGGGCCCGCCACAGCCACAGCCACGGCCACCACCAGCAAGCAACACACACTGCTCACCTCTCACTCCGCGCCCACGCCATCTGCCTCCACCGCTACACAACAGGACCCCAGGGGACATCTTTCCGGACCACTTCTGCCCGGAGCCCATTCGCGCCCGAGACCACCGTCTCCACACACGCTGCCCCCTCTACCACATCTCGGTGACTCCACCACCCACCGAGTCATCACCCCAACACACCGGAGACCCCTTCCTCCCCCTCCCCTGCTTCACACCCGGGTTCTACTTCTGTGCCTCCACACGTCCCCAGCACAGGGACACAGCCCACGCACACAACCCCACCACTCACGCAGACCACGCACACCCCTCGCTCACTCAGCACAGCCAAAACCTCCACTTCCAGGGAGTCTTATCCTTCAGTACCCATCCACCACGAAACCTCATCCACCCCCAAACCCACCGTCTCTCACACGCCATCGGCCACTGGAACCCTGACCTCCATGACAGCCACCACCACAGCCACAGCCACCACCAGCAAGCGACACACGCCACTCACTTCTCACTCCACAACTACGCCACCAGTCTCCACCACCACCCACACAACTGGTCCCCCCACGGGGACATCCTTCCGGACCACCTCCGCCGAGCCCAACCCATCACGCCCTGAGACGACCCTCTCGACGCATGCTGCCCCCTCTACCACATCCTCAGTGACTCCCACCACCCACCGAGTCAGCACCCCAACACACCCAGAGACCCCTTCCTCCCACTCTCCTGGCACACACCCAGGCTCCACTTCTGTGCCTCCACACGTCCCCAGCACAGGGACACAGCCCACGCACACGACCCCGCCATTCACACGGACCACCAACACCCCTAGTTCACTCAGCACAGCCAAAACCTCCACTTCCAGGGAGTCTTATCCTTCAGTACCCATCCACCATGAAACCTCATCCGCCCCCAAACCCACCGTCTCTCACACGCCATCGGCCACTGGAACCCTGACCTCTGTGACGGCCACCGCCACGGCCACGGCCACCACCAGCAAGCGACACACGCCGCTCACCTCTCACTCTGCACCCACACCATCTGTCTCCATCACCACCCACACAACAGGATCCCCCACAGGGACATCCTTCCAGACCACGAACACTCAGCCCACCCCATCACGCCCTGAGACCACCCTCTCCTCACACGCTGCCCCATCTACCACATCCTCGGTGACTCCCACCACCCACCGAGTCATCACCCCAACACACCCGGAGACCCTTTCGTCCCCCTCCCCTGCTTCACCCCCGGGCTCCACTTCTGTGCCTCCACACATCCCCAGCACAGGGACACAGCCCACGCACACCACCCCGCCACTCACGCGGACCACGCACACCCCTAGCTCACACAGAACAGCCAAAACCTCCACTTCCAGGGAGTCTTATCCTTCAGTACCCATCCACCATGAAACCTCAATCGCCACCAAACCCACCATCTCTCACACGCCGCCTGCCACGGGAACCCCGACCTCCGTGACGTCCACCACCACAGCCACGGCCACAACAAGCAAGCAACACACGCCGCTCACCTCTCACTCTGCGCCGACGCCATCTGTCTCCACCACCGCCCACACAACTGGTCCCCCCACGGGGACATCCTTCTGGACCACCACCGCCCAGCCCAACCCATCACGCCCTGAGACCACCCTCGCCACGCACGCTGCCCCCTCTACCACATCCTCAGTGACTCCCACCACCCACCGAGTCATCACCCCAACACACCCGGAGACCTCTTCCTCCCCCTCCCTTTCCACATACCTGGGCTCCTCTTCTCTGTCCCCACAGGTCTCGAGCACGAGTACCGGCATTCACACCCTGACCTTCCCAGGCTCCCTAACCCCGTCCAGTACAGCCTCCGTTTCCTCTTTCATTTCTTCCCCCGGTTCCTCCACTCCCACCCTGTCCTCCGTGTCCTCTCTGCCCACCCACACCTTTCCCCCTTCATCTCTGCCCACCACACCTACTGTTCATGGGACTCATGTCTCCCTATCCAGCACCAGCATCTTTCCTTCTCTGCCCAGAACCACACCCAGCACCCCCGTGTCCCACACCTTCTCTTCCCACTCTACCACCTCACAGTCTACGAGCCTCACCACTCAAAACCCTGCATCCAGTTTTTTTTCATCCACTGTTGGGGTGACAGCCATCCTGACTTCTCCGGTCACTAACCTCACCACTGCACAAGTTAGTACTGCTAGAGTGCCGACCTCCGTGATCCTGGCCAGCTCGACCTCTTTCCCCGGAAGCTCATCCCTTCATACCACAGGGTCCTTGTCTACTGGGGCACCATCCGTCTCCTTTCCGGTGACATCTCCGTCCAGCTCTCCAGGTAAGGGATGTATTTCCATAGCCCACCTTACAAACTTGGTGCACAGCATCTTCAGCATTGCCTCGTCACCCTGGAGAGCACCGTGGCTCACTCCCACAGAGTCCCTGCCTTTCACCGTCCTCACATACTGCCTGATGGCTTCTGGGCTGTGCTGTTGCCTCCCAGCCCATTCCCCACTCTGCCATACTTCCAGCCCGACGTGCATGCTGCTGACAGGGGCTCACTGGTCATCGTGCAGTGTGATCTGCTTTCTTCCCCATAATGCCTTCACTTTTCCTGAGGTCAGCAGGCAGCACAGCATGCTGAGCTCAGACGTGAAGTCACACCCATCCCTCCGACCATCCGTACATCCTTCCAGCATCTGAGAATGCCAACATCCCACCAGCAGGCAGGGACTGAGTCATGCCTCCCTCTTCTGTGTGTACCCCATGTCCTTAGGACAGTTCTCTCAGCCTTCCCTGAGCTGCCTCCAGCCCCTCTCCCCACTCCTCTCTAGACACAACTCTAATACACTCCAGTCTGGCCAAAATGGGTGCCTCACCTCCCCTAGGAGGCCCCCTTTCCCTCATCTGGGCTTGCATGCCTGCATTGTACCTGACTCACTCATTCCCTATCCCAACCTCCCATCTCCTGCTGCGGTCCTGGCCTCTCTTGGAGGCAACTCCCTCAGAAGCCCTCCATGGCTTCCCCTTCATGAGCACACAGGAGTTCAGGAGCAGCAGGGATCCTGTGACTCAAGTACTCCCACCCTCCCTGAGAGAACAGAGAGAAAAATGAAGGGCCAATAGGTACATGCCTCCCCCCAGGAGACCATTGGACTAGCAGCCAAGGGCTCCACCATTCTTCCAGGCCCCACCTGTCCTCCAGAGACACCCCTCCCCTCCCTTCCGGGTGTTCGCTGCACAGTACCCCTCCCTGGGACTGGGTTCCCCTCCATGTCCCCCGCCGTCCCCCAGGCAGGCCTGTCCACAGTAATGAATTTCCTCCTGTGAGACAGGGACTGGGTGCAGGCTGTCCATGAGGAGGGGATGAGAAATGAGGAAGCAAAAGCAGGAGATGGGGTTGGAAGACGGCTGAGGGCAATGGGAACACATGGGGACATACCTCTCATGCCCATCTCCAGCAGACGTGCAGGGCAGGCAGGGCAAAAAGGGCAGACTGGCAGGTCTCTGCTCGGGAACATCTTAGCTTTTTCACTCCTAATGCCAGTGCTGCTCTGCCTGCTGCCAGGGCACCCGAGGCAGCTTGCCAGCAGGTCAGGGTCTCTGGCTGGGTCCACACCCTGCCCCTCCAAGAGCACAGACCCCTTTAGGGAGCTCCTGAGGAGCCATCTGTCTCTTCCAGGGATGTGCAAACCCTCCCCCCATCCCTCTGGCAGGTTCTGGTCCCAGCAGACCAGGGACGCCCATGCCCACAGGCTGGTACTGGCCCACAAGAGAAGGGGCCTGACAGTGGCCCACTAGGGCTCAGAAAACCCTTGACCTGGGGATACTTCCAGGGTATCCAGCTCTCAGGAGAAACACCCAAAACGAGAGTCCATCAGCCTTTGTTCCCATGCAGAGCTGTGAGGTCCAAGGTCAGCAGGGCTGGGACAAGGGGAGACCGCCTGGGGCAGGGGCCCGAGTGCAGGGGTGGGAGCTCAGGGGAGACCCCATCATGGGCAGGAAAGGATACTCCTCTCACGTAAGCAATTGTGCAGCTTTCAACCTGGCCCTCCTTACTCAACTGAGCCACATTCATCCCCACTTCAAGTGTCTTGTCACCAGGGTCAGGTCTGTGTTAGCCCTCCAGCCATGCCCTGGAGCTGGCGTCTGACCACACCTCTCTCCTCTCCCAGGGGTCTGCGACGTGAAGGAGCTTGAGGAGGAGGTCACGTACCGAGGGTGCACTGCCAATGTGACAGTGACCCGCTGTGAAGGCTTCTGTGCCTCCTCGGCCAGGTGAGTGCTGGTCCCAAGCAGCCTCCAAACAGTCCTGGGCCTGGAGCTTGGAGCCTGCCCCATCCAAGAGCAAGTTGCTGGCCCCAGGCAGCATCCTATCCAGTCAGGTAGCTCTAGCCAGCATCCCACTTCCATCACGCCTGACTGAGGCAAAGGCAGACCCTTGGCTGACTGCCTGAGAGCTGGGGAGGTCAGCAAGGGCCAGGATGGGTGGGGCATGCCGCTGAGGGCCCCGCCTGGGAACTCAGTACCCACCCTTCTCTCTGGAGTGGTCTGGGAGGCACATGAGCACTCCTGGGGTGGCGGCCCTGACCCACGCTCCTGGCTCTGGCTTCTTTGCAGCTTCAACATCCACACGAACCAAGTGGACACCCACTGTAGCTGCTGCCACCCACTCAGCTCCTACCAGAAGCAGTTTGTGCTGCCCTGCTCAGACCCCGAAGCGCAGGGCCAGCAGCTGGTGCTCACGCTACACATGTTCAGCAGCTGTGCGTGCGGCCCACGGCGCTGTGGGGACTAGGGACACAGCCCCCAGGCGTGAGGACAAAGCACCGCTCCAACACCACCCCCACCACCTCTCCCGATGCTGGCTTGCTGTGCCTGGCAGCCCCTGTCCTTCCACAAGGCACGGCCTCGAAGAGCCCTCACACGAGGCTTACCAGGGCACCCAAGGGAAAGGGGGCTGCCAGGCAGGAGCTGCAGACCCTGACCAAGCCCAGCAGGCTGGAATAACCTGGTGGCCTCTTGGCCATACCTGTCAATCCTCCACACAGCCTCCCAAGCTTTGGAGGTGGCTGCCCGTCCCTCCCAGAACAGGTCCCCAGAAACAGCCTGAGCAGCTGGTGCCCGGGCAGGGGCAGCAAGAAAGTCCACTCCAGAGGGAGGCCTGAGAAAAAGGGATACAGGTCCCATGAGGTATGGGATACCTGAGCAGGGACGGGCGGGGAAGAGACACAGGGCAGCAGCAAAGAAGGCAGCGAGGAGAGGACCCCACAGCCAGAGAAGGGAAGGGAGGGGAGGACGCAGGTGCCTACCAGCATCAGCACCTGCCCACCACCAAGCTCACCCTGGGGAACAGCATCACAGGTCCACGCACGACAAATCCACTGTATACAGAAAACAAATAAACCAGCATTGCTCAACGCACAGGGGCTGGCCCGTGAGCTCTGTCTCTGTTGTCTCCCACACACCTGGGGCATTTGTGAGCCCCCGAACCCACACCCACAGAGTGACAGCCACGGGACCCTGAGTGCGGGCCTCCGCAACGGCAGCAGCACCCAGACTGTGACTCACTCCGGTTACCTCCCCGAGACCCACACTGCAGCAAAGGGCTGCCTGTGCCCCTCGCCACCCCACCAGGATCCCGCATGGCATGCCTCTGAGGAGCCCAATCAATCGCTGCTGCTAAGCCAGGGGTACCCAGAGTGGACCCTGGCTCTCCCTGGGCTCCTTTGGTGCTGACGACAGATGTGTTTGTTTAGGACAAACCTGCCAGCCAACACCTACCACCCACACCTCCACCCACCAACAGAACAGAGGTCGTGGCTCAGCTCTGCTCCTGCCCTGGCCACCCTAGGGTGCAGACGGGTGGCCTGGCCGGCAGCTTACAACAACGGCACATGAGAGCCAAGGACAAGAACGACATGCGGAGGCTCGCCCTCAACATGGTTCTCCACGCCCACACACGGCCCTCCTCCACCCACACAAGGTCCCACACGCCCCAGGAAAGAGACCAGCTCACCTTCCAGAATCTGCTTTGCCGCCCACACTGAACACTCTGATCGAAAACAGCAACCAGTCCACGGTGACTACGGTTATGACGCACTTCTCTGAGGCCCAAAGATGAGTGAGACTGGCTACACAGCGTCTAGAGCCAGCAGCAAGCCTCCTGCTGCCATGCCCTAAACCCAGGGCCTCAGACACTCGGACCCTCAGCACTGCCAATATCCCGTGAATACCACAGTGCAGGGGAAAGGGATACAGAATTCAATCCAGTCATACGTAGTCTCGTTGGTAGTCATGAAAACCACCACCGTTTCCAGCTTCTGGATTTCCAACCCTGCCCCAGAGACTCCTCCAGTGGGCACGGCAGGAAGCCCACGCGCACTGTGCTCCCGTACCCAGGGACCTGCGGATGGTACCCGGGCCGCACACGGATACACCGCAGCAGCCCGCGGGCCTTGTCACACATCTCCTGCACCCGGCACCACCCACCACAGTAGCCAGATGGCCTAGCTGAGGTCTCACCCCGCTAGACAAGCTGCTGCTGCTTCTCTCAGAGAATCAGAGATGAACTATTGGCAACAGAGCAGAAGCGCTTTGACACCATTTCAAAGAAATCTGCATTTTCCTTCAAACTTGTCATTTCCCTTCCTTGGGCGATTACGCACAGAGCTGTTTTGACCTCTGTGAACATGACCCCCGGGCCCTCGTCCCCTTCTTCTGACCCACCTGCACAGCAGGCTCAGCCTCTCCTTCTTAAACACACACCGCTATCCCTACCGGACCCAAAAGGGACCCGGTTTGGAGAAGCAAGGCCGAGAGACAGCTGTCGACAGGACTGTTTATTTGCAGCACGGCAATGAAGAAAAATGACAGAGATGAAGAAAAACGCAACACGCGGGAGCCTGGTCCTCCATCCTCGTTGGTCAAAACTGTTCTGACAGCAACTCACACAACCTCTGCGAGACGGTCTCTTTACTTGTGCGCAGCGTGAGTCGGTACATCTGAAACAGAACACGGCAGGTCAGTGGCCGCACGCAGGCTCGTGCGCCCTCAGCCGACGGCCCCTCGAGCTCCCCCTGCTCGGTGCGTCCCTGGAGGCAGCCAGCGTTTTGCAGACACGCTCTCAAGCAGCTGAAACACAGAAAGTTTGACGGTAACCAGTGGCAGCCGCGTATGGGGCTGCTGGAACACTTGCGTGCCGTGGGCAGAGCACAGAGCCGGGGGCCGCTCTGGAGCGTGAGCCGGGCACAGAGCCCAGGAGCCTGCGCTTCCATCCCCACCGCTTCCCAAGTGAAAGGAAGACAGCCAGCCACACAAAGGTGCACTGCGGCTCTACTCAACAACATGACCCCAAACTGGTCGGGCCCAGCTGTGCATCCACAGGCCTGGGTAAGCCAATGGTGCGCACACACAGCCGCAAGGGTGAGGGCTGGAGCAGGGCCAGACCGGCCTGACGGCAGCCCCGTGGCAAACAGTCTCTCCAGGAGGTCGAGACAGATGGTGGGAGAGTGAACCCCAGGGCACTTTCTGGAGTGACAGGAATGTTCTACGTATCAGTGGGATAGTGGAGGTTACACAGGGGGACACATCTCTCAGAACTCCTCAGACGACTCCACTTAGGACCCATATCACACCACAACCAGAACACAGCTCGGGCGTAGCTAGCTCTTTCCTCAAGAAGTCTGACCTGGGCTTGCAGATTCGGCTCCAGACGCAGTAAGCATCCAATCTGGGTGGTTTTGGTGTGTATGATGCCAGCCCCCACGAAATTCGCAGGATTAGGGTCAACATCTTCAAGGAGCGCAGAACCAAACCCAATGATCTGTGCCACAGAGAGACAGGTGCGTAGGGCAGTGCGACTGGGGACCATGGAAGGACAGCAACACAACCAGCCTCCCTCCAGAGCCCGGGGCAGCGTGCCGACCCCGGGAATACCCATCAACAGGCCTTACCTTGGCTTTGGTGATTTCTGTGTCCATTGGATGCTTTGCTTTGAAAATGTTCTGCACTTCCTGTTGGGGACTGTGAGGTAGAATCGAGGGTCACCACACTGAGCCAGGTCAGACTGGGAGGACCCGGCCCTGCCCCCTGCCCCTCACTCACCTGCTCAGCTGCTTCCAACGCTGAAAGAAATCCTGAGAAGCCATTTCTGTGGGCTGGAAAAATTTGTTGAGTGTGATAGGCAGCTTGACAGACACATTCTGAAAGGTTCCCCCATACCTACGAGCAACACAGAGACATAGTGAGCAGCGTACATGGGCAGCCGAAAATTCTGAATCTCAACTACAGAACTAAATTCCTAGTTTGCAAATTGGCAGGGCACAGGGAATGCCCACTGCTGTGGGAAGTGGGGAGGGGGGAATGGTGTGTTCTGAAAGGGTGGCACAAAGCCACAGAGAGACCGGGTCCATCTCAGCGTGCAGCGCCATTTACAGAAGAGGACCAACGAGCTGGGCGCTGCACCAGCCTCTGTGTGCGTGTCTGGGAGCGTGGCTCCGACCAGGCATTGCCGGGCCCATCAGGCCAGGTCAGGGATGGGTCTCGGGCAGGACCACCCAACCTCGGGCTTCTACATCTCCTCACTTTTCCCCACAGCCCATTTCCTACAACTCCAAGTTGGTTTAAATTGTATGGGATTTTTCTTTCTTCCATGAAAAGAAACTAAAAAAAGCGTTTGCCTACAGAATGAAAAAAAAATTGCCTATTTCCCTAAATTCTATGAAGTACATGGTCTTCAGTTCTCTGTGTTTTTAATGTTTAAAAACACACTCTTCCTTGGGGCGCCTGGGTGGCACAGCGGTTAAGCGTCTGCCTTCGGCTCAGGGCGTGATCCCGGCGATCTGGGATCGAGCCCCACATCAGGCTCTTCTGCTATGAGCTTGCTTCTTCCTCTCCCACTCTCCCTGCTTGTGTTCCCTCTCTCGCTGGCTGTCTCTATCCCTGTCAAATAAATAAAATCTTTAAAAAAAAAAAAAAAAACACACTCTTCCGAAACTTTCACCTTACCAACACCCTACCAGAGCCAGTTGTTCACACACATTCTATCCTACTCACTGAAAAAGGACAGCCAGGAACCGAGGACCAATACCAAACATATTTTTTAAAAAATAATCAAAGCACGGGGCACCTGGGTGGCTCAGTTGGTTAAACGTCCGACTCTTGATTTCACTCAAGTCATGATCTCAGGGTCCTGGGTTGGAGCCTCTGTGTCAGGCTGAGCGGGGAGTCTGCTAGAGACTCTCTCTCTCTCTGCCCCTCCCCCCACTCTCCCCCTCTCTCAAAAACAAGTCTTAAAAAAGATAATGACCAAAACGGCATGCATGCTTGGAGGACACTGGGCAACAACGCACCCCCAGATGGGAGGACCTGGGGTGCCATCCCCACAACGGACCTGCAGAGCAGTGGCCACACAGGGGCACAAAGGACCCAGCCGTCCCAGCCCCACAGCACGGGCCCCGTTCCCATCTCTCAGCTGGAGAGCACGGGACCTGAGCGACACAGCGCTGGCTCGCGGTGGCTCCCGGGAGCCTGCACACACCTTCGCTCCCTCACTTCCCAGACGCTGTGCCCCTAACACTGCAGCACGCACAGCGGGTGCCACTGCTCACCTGGGTCCCACTCGGCCCTCACAACAGCCTCCAAAGGAAGGATGTGGAGGCTCAACAAGGACAGAGGACCCCCAGGGACACGGCTGTGAGTGGGCACAACCTCCCAGCCCCAAGCTCCAGGCAAGAGCAGGCTGGCACTCGGCCCGCTGGCCCGTGAGCTCCTCACCTGAACTGGATGTTGAGGACCGGCGCCTCCGTGAAGTCGGACACACACTCTATGTTCACGACCTGCTGCACCTGTGCACCACCGTCCACCGTCGGGTCCACGGGCTTGGTCTGCAAGCTCAGATGTGCTGTGTCAAGGAGGCCATGTCAACACTGGGGAATCGTGTCCAAGCTGAGCAAGCCCCGGGACGTTCTAGAAGGGGGTCTATAAGAGTCAGAGCTCATGCTCCTGATCTTGGAAGAAACCTCTAATACGTTAATCCTACATACATGTTATTTTTAATGATTGACTAGAAACGCTTGCCTTTAACAATCTATGTTCAACATTTACCTTAAATTAAAAACGGGCCTGGCCCGTGGCAAGCAGATTGCTGCTTTGCACACCTCCTTAGGGGACACAGCATCCTTGTCAGCGGCGCTGGGGCGTTCCCAAGCCCCATTTTGTTTGGTTGGCCCATCCTTGGGAGGAAGAGAGATCTGGATACCAACGCTGGTATCAGCTGGTCACGTTCTAACCACATTCCTGACACTTATTAGGGACAAGGCTCCAGTGTGGACACAGCCGCTGGAGAAAAGCAGAGCGCGGCCCAAGTGTGCGGCCCTGGTTCCAGGTGGCCCGAGCCCACGCTCGCTCTACTGTCAGCAGCTGCTCACTCAGGGAGACTCCCAGAGGACACCAGAGCTCAGAGGGCTTAAACATCACATGGCAGGAGAACAAAACAAGGGGAAACAAAAGTGAGTCCGAGAACCCAACGGCTCAGCAGCGGACGCTTGCACACCGGTCTCCCGCATGCCACAGCAGCTCCCTCAAGACGTGAGACAGCAGCTCGAGGGCGCCACAGCACCCGGGGCATCGGGCTCTTTTGATAAAGAACAACTTCCTCAAAACCCTCCTCTAAACCCCAAGCGCCCGTCTGCCGGGGGCACAGAAAACGTGAGGCAAGGATATTCGTCTGAAGGTCATCCGAACAGATCAGTGTTGGAGTGAAATTTAAGAACTGTGTGGAGGTCTTATTTCCATAAAATATAAACATCCGACCTAAAAGGGAAAACACAATTTGTTTCATAAACATCCTGAATGTTAAGAGTGAAAAACACAAGAATCCCTGTTACCCGCTGAACTCCAGGGAAGGGCTGGGCGAGAAGCTGGCAGCGGGCAGACACGGGGTCACGGCTCCCCCTGCTGGGAGAATTCAGCTCTCCATCTGACGCGCAACCTTTTCTGGGACAACGCCCTGCCTGGGACCTGGGACCTGGCACCTGGGACCGAGGCCCTGGCCGCCACCTCCAGGGAGGCCTGGCCACACCTGCCTCCCCCACAGCGATGCCCTGGCCAGTACCACAGCAGCCCATGCGCTGGACGCTGGCGGAAAAGATGCCCCAATGTAGTCAGTTACTTAACATCGCAACAGAAATCTTTATCTTTCTGAACATTTCTATTCTCTCTGAACTCAAACTGGAAAGTGAATTTCAAGTGCCCTGTTGAGGACAAACTGTGGCACCAGCCCACCCACCCTGAATGTGGAGGGCCACCACAGCCCCGAGCAGGAGGGACGCCTCACCAGCCGCTCAGAACAGAGCTCCCAGGAAGAGGTTTCTGCCAACCCTCGCAACGTCCCTACAACACCCTGGAGGGCAGAGCAGCTACTTCTCTCCCGCTGTCCACACATGTACTTGCTCCTACACAGAACACTCGGTCCTCACAAGGCTCAGAGAGGGCACCCGAGAGGAAGGCGGGCGGCCCACCGTCCACCAGAGCCCCCAGCAACACCCCAATGGTCAGTGCAGTTTTCTTTGGGGGCGGGAGACTCAAAAGCACTTTCAGAAGTCGTGCCAAAATACACATAACAGGGACGCCTGGGTGGCTCAGTTGGTGAAGCATCTGCCTTTGGCTCACGTCCCAGGGTCCTGGGATCAAGTCCCGCAACAGGCTCCCTGCTCAGCGGGGAGCCTGCTTCTCCCTCTCCCTCTGCCTCTCCCCTGCTTGTGTGCTTTCTCTTTCTGTGTCAAATAAATAAATAAAATCTTTAAAAAAATAAAAAATAAAAATACACAGAACATAAAATGTACCGTCTTCACCACCTCTACGCCCACAGCTCAGGGCACCAAGCACATTCATGTTGTGCAGCCGTCCCCATCGTCTGCCTCCAGAAGTTTCCATCTTCCCAAACAGAGATTCTGTCCCCAAGACACTGACCCTCATCCCTCCCCCACTCCGGCACCCACCGTCCACTCTCTGTTCCCCTGAGACACCGACCCCCGTCCCTCCCCCAGCCCCAGCGCCCACCGTCCACCCTCTGTCCCTGTGAATCTGGAGACCCTAGGGACCTCGTGTGGGTGAATCCAGCAGGATTTGTCCCTTTGTGTCTGGCCTAGTTCACTCAGCATCACGTCCCCTAGGTCCATCCACACTGTGGCTGGTGTCAGCGTGTCCCTCCATGTTCGGGCCGAGTGACAGTCCGGTGTGTGGATGGACCACATTTATCCGCGTGTCCGTCGGTGGACACTCGGGCTGTCTCCATGCGTCAGCTGCTGTGAACGTGCGTGTGCAAGCGTCCACTCGAGTCCCTGTCCGTGTACTCTGGGTAAACACCTAGAAGAGGAACTGCTGGATCACACGGTCACTGCGTTTTCAGTTTTTGGAGAAACCGCCACACGGCGTCCCACGGTTGCCGCACCGGCTACCATTGCCGCGGACGGTGCAGGAGGGACCCCCTGCGCGTCCTCCCACACGGGGGGGTTTCTGCTTTCTCTCAACAGCAGCCGTGCTGACGGCTGGAGGTGGTTCCTCCCTGTAGCTCTGATGTGCGCATCCCTGACCAGCAGGGACCTGGGGCAGCTCCGTGCTTGTTGGCCAGTTGTAGGTCTTCTCTGGAAAGACGTGGGCGCCAGTCCTCCGCCCGTCTTTGAATCAGGTTGTTTTTTTATCGTTGAGATTTAGGACTTCTCTGTATATTCTGGAAACTAAGCCCTTATCAGATACGTGACTTGCAAATATTTTCTGCCCATAGTTTCTAAGTGAAGGTTTTCGTTAAGTAATTAAAGCACATACCCAAATTCTGCCGGAATTCAGATTTCAGTCCGATTTGAAGCAGCTGGTTTTCAAACAGCACACCATTATTTTTACAGACGAACCTAGGGGGAAGGGACAGCGTGTGAGTCCCTCAGAGCCACCCAATGAAAATATAAAGATTTGCTTTGAAAAAGAGTCTAACACACAAAAAGTCCAGAAAAAACCTCTATGGGACTCGAAAGTAAAGTTAAGGTAGAAAAATATTCTAGAAACACCAGTAAAAGGTGCCCACTAGAGACCCGGATGTGATCACACAGGACAGGGCACGACGGTGCTCTGTCCCCCACAAAAGCGCTGACCCACGACTCAAACACGCACACCCCAGGGCCCAGCACATGCTCTTAGGCTGGACCGGATGCAGGGCGCTGGCCGCAGCTCTGGGGGTGACCACTAGCATGGCACCCAGGCTGCTGCAGGCGATGCCCACCCCTCAATGCAGGGTTAGTGTCTGCACCCCACAGGGGCCCAGGGTTTGGCTCACTACATGACATCTACACTACACAGAATGGGGAGAAAATAAAACAACCTGTGTTTGAGTTTTGCTTGTACTTATCTCAGAGGAGCTTAATGTGTCCTGGCCGCCTCTACCACAAATCACAATTACGTAGTGAACTGGGACCAAAAGAGGGGCGAGGGTTAGGGCAGGTGCAATACAGTCACTGAGGCAGTAAAAGCCAGCCCTGCTCGCTGGCCACCTGCTCTGGGGGGTCCCCAATCCACACATGAAGGACGAGGCGTAGTCCAAATTGGGCAGTGGGGTGGGTGGGCAGAAAGGGCACTGCCCCATGGAGCCCTTCGTGACATCCGAGGGCAGCGAGAAACAGACGCTCCCTGGCAGCAGCCCCCACGCCCCAAAATCTCCAAGTCCGGCTGTGCTGCTGGCCTGGAGAAGCTCGGAGCCAGCACTCCCCGCCTCGTCCTGTTTGGTACAACAGTGCCTGCAGGCACTCCACAGAGGTCCAGGTGCTGCTGACGTGCGTGCACGACCCCGGCCCCGAGCAGCATCACAGCCACCCTCACGGGGAGGAAGCAGCAGCACAGACGGCCAGAGGCACGGTGCGCCCAGGGATGACTGGGCCTGGTCCGCCACGGGACCCACTGCACAGAGCTGTGCTCCCCTCAGTCCCCACAGCTGCCCTCCCGCCTCGTCCAGCGCCATCCCGACACAACAGGCTCTCCCCAGTTCAAGCCGCTCACGCTGCACGCGAAGCCCGTTAGGGATGCGCAGCCTTCTTCCACAACAACCTGAGCCGCGTGTGACCCGCTGCCCCACAACTGATCCCCAGGGACCAGGCAGCAGGTCTCCTCGCCCACACGGCCACAGGCCCGATGCAGACCTGGGGAGGGGCCAGCCCCGTGCCCCACCCCCAATGCAAGCGCTGAGGTGGACGTGGCCTGGCTGGTCGTACTAAACCACTGTAAGCTGACATTTATCAAGGAGGTGGCAAGGGCACTGACCCATGACCCGCCAGGTGGCAGATGTAGCTTAACAGTCAATACCTAGTTGGGTGGTGGGCTTTGAGGGGCCGCCTCAGCCACAACCTGACCCTGTGAGGTTAGGGGCTCCTGACGCCCACCGTGAGCCATGCTGTCCTGAAGGGCCCTGCACCCCGACCCACGCCCTCTGCAGCAGCAACGAGGCCCAGACGGCCAGGCTCCCCCATGTCAGCTGGGACGCTGTGAAGCAGAAAAGCTGCCGTCAACGGCACCATGCCTCCCGCCCCCTGACCCCTGTGAGGGGAGCCGTGCGGACCTGCACACACACAAGGGCCAAGAACGCCAGGTGACGTCCCTGCTCCAGACCACCGCCCAGAACAGGACACCCAGCATACAGCCCAGCTCTCTCCCCATGCCTCACAAGCTGGGGTGTGCAGTGCTTTCCAATCTCCAACTCAGCACTTGCAGAAACCACAGACCGTCGCTCACACCTGTCCAAACCCGCCTCTCCTCACCAGCTTCAACAAGCAGCAGGAAGCAAGAATCCACGTGCAGTGAGAACACCAAGAGACAGGAAAGCTGCAAAACCACACTAATCTTCCTCCCGTGGTCACGACACCGAGGACAAGGGGCCCCTCTGTGAGGACGCCTGTCTCTGTCTAGCCGGCCCGCCCCCATACCCAGGCCAAGCCCTCCCACACCTCCGGGCCAGATTTAAGGCCAGCAGAAACACAAGGGACAGAAAGCAGACAGGAAAAAGGTATGGAGCTGTGCAGCAGAGAAAGCAGGAAAGAAAACATGCTGGGAAGGGCAGTGTGACGTCCGCGTCCTGAAGACGGGAAAAGGGGCCACCTGGAGGGCTCACGGGAAGCAGGGCTCCATGCGCAGCTGGGGCGGGACGTCTTGATGAGGCGACACAGGAAGCAGTGAAGATGGGGCTGGTGGAGGGGAGGGTGGCACGCGCCTCGGGACAGACTGGGATAAAGCAGGAGCGGGCAACTGAGGAGTGTGTCTTAACAAAAAGGGCAGCCTGGGCACCTGCCAGGCACACACACAGAGGGGATGACGTCAGGGCTAGGAGTGGCACGGCCGGATGACAGGGTGCAGAGCGTGAAGGGGCACAGCTGTGGACAGAATGAAAAGCCAGCCCTGCAGCTTTTTTCACCTGATCTTCTTCTTCAGAAACTTAGCTACGTTTCTCTAGTGAGAACTGCCAGTCCATGACAGTATGAGGTTTGTTCCAGAGCAAACCCGCCGAGCACGGCTGGCATCCTGAGCTCCACCAGCGAGGGCCCTGGGCAGTAAGGACCAAAGGCCCCTCCGATCAGCTGGCGCTGACTGTGGGCCCAGGAAGGGGTCAGAGGCCGAGAGAGTCCCTGTCTTGAGGACACGAGAGACCGACTACCTGGCAAAGTTGTCTTCGGAGCCGGGAGCCAGTGGCGCAACTGCAGAGGGTGAGTCTGAGAACACATCCACGAGCAGCCCGCCAGAGGAGGGCGGGGGGCCTGCGGGGGCAGGGGGTGCAGCCCCCAGACCCAGGAGGTCTGCCGATGGAGAAGGCGTGGACTGGAAGACAAGGAAGGAGAGGGTCATCGGGGAACCTTCAGGCACACCAAGGCCACGCAAGTACAAGCGCCCGAGCCCCCCACCCACGGCTCCCACCAGGCTGCTCCGGGCAAGCGGCCAGCACGTGAGGGGCGACTGCACCCCAGGGTCAAGCCTGAAGCCCACAGCTGGAGGGTCAGTCACAATCTCATGCGACTGGAAAAAGAGTCAACCCTTTTTCATGAAGATTATCTGAACGGGAAAAAAAGTTCTGAAAACACTTTTGCCACAAAGGAGGTCAAAAAGAACTAAGGGCTCACACGCCACTGTCAGCCTTGTGCAGTGGGAGTGAGCGTGAGAGACGAAGTCCACAAGCAACTCAGGGCGCACTCTTGGTTTAACCCTGTGTAAGTCTTACTGAGTCACAGAGGAAAACACAAATAAAAAACCTATACAACAGACATTTTTTGTTAAATGACTGCTTTTTGATCCTAGGTAAAAGACAACAAAGCCACTGGGGGTCCATTCCCCCCACAAGCACTCACCCAGCTGACGTGCACACTCTGGCCCTGCACCCCGGGAGGTGAGGGGCTCTGGCTCCCCCTAGTGCGGTGCCGCCACAAGAGCCAGGGATGAGCCACTTGGCCTTGAGGACTCTCCCTGAATGACTTCTCAGTGTCCCACCGAACATTCATGAAGGTACGAGTCACCGTCTGGAATCACCTGAGACTACATCCTGATGCCCCTTTACATCTCTGCACTTGTATTTTGCTGGGTTTTAACATACACTCATCTTTTCAGGAACACAGCTACACTGTGAGCTGAAGGAGGCCAAGTCCTTTCTTTAACTGGCATGTGGGCATCCCCCCGGGCACCAGCCAGTCACGTCGCGGGTGAGGCCTCTCATTGCCACCTGTATCCAGTGTGGCCATACTGTACCAGTGACACACGGAAGTCAGTATGTTCATGTTAGTACAGGTAACTGCTCATGCCTCTTTCAAATTTAGTTAGAACATTACACTGAATTTCTAAAGAATTTTATGTGTCAGTAGGTGATATCATGTAGGCATTCCATTCCAAGACAAGGAGGCATCATAAAACATGTGCTCTGCAAAGAAGGTGTGGGTCTGACAGGGCCGAGAACCCTGCTCTGCATGACGGCCCCTCCTTCCTTAAGGCTGGGGGTGGGGGTGTGCAGCACACGGAGACCAACCCTGCAGGAGCTCCGGGCAGAGCAGATGGGCTGGGCTCCTCGGTAAGGAGAAGGCCTGGGAGAGGAGTGGCATCAGTCACATGGGCCCCCAGAGGAGGGATGGGAACCACGGAGGAGCTGTCAAGAGAAGGAAAACCGGGAATTTCTGCAGCATCAGCAGATGCTGTGGCCTCTCAAGGTGGCCCCTGGCCCTCGCTGCCCTGTGACAGTGCTCCTGGGAGCACAGCTCCTCACAACACTGCGTGACTAACTGTCATCATAGAAGGCTGACCACCTGAGGAGCACTGAAATACGCAAGGAAGGTGTCTGTGGTAGCTAACAGACCTACAGCCTAAATGGGGATGATCTCCCCCTGCCACCTATTGCAAGATCTTTACCACTGGTTCCTGAACAATGGTTCAACAGTTTGTTCGAGATTTCTTTATTTATTTGAAAAACAAAGAGGAAGAGGGAGAGAAAGTCCCAAGCAGACTCCACGCCAAGGGCAGAGCCCAATATGGAGCTCAATCCCAGGACCCTGAGACCATGACCCCAGCCAAAACAAAGAGTCAGACGCTTAACCAACTGAGCCATCCAGATGGCCCAATTCAAATGTTTTTGGTTTTTTTTTTTAAGATTTTACTTATTTATTTGAGAGAGAGAAAGAACAAGGGGGGGACGGGGGAGAGGGAGAAGCAGACTCCCCAATGAGCAGGGAGCCCAACAGAGGGCCCAGTCCCAGGACCCCAATATCACGACCTGAGCCGAAGTCAGACACTTAACCGACTGAGCCACCCAGATGCCCCCAAATGTTCCTTAAAGAACATCTTTTGTCCAGGGGCGCCTGGGTGGCTCAGTTGGTTAAGTGTCTAACTCTTCATTTTGGCTCAGGTCATGATCTCAGGGTTGTGAGACTGAGCCCCACGTCAGGCCCTCCCCACCCCCCACCAAACACACGAAGGCACACATGCTCTCTCAAAAAAAATTACAAACATTTTTAAAAAGAAAAAAAGAAAAAGAAATCTTTTGTCCAATTAAGTCAAATATGCACCCCAAAAATTACAGCAGATGAAAGCAAGGCTGTTCTGCTGGGAGAACCCACCTGGACAATCGCTCCCTCCCCAGATCCCCAGGGCGGGCCTGCCCCAAGACAGCCGTGTTGAGACCCACTGCCTCTCTGCTGCCTCCTCCTCCTTTCAGGACTCACGGAGACTATTCCCGAGGAGTCTGCCCAACACCCATCAGCACAAGTTACCTCTCCTCACCTCGACAGCAACAACAGCAGGAATCAGAACAGCAAGAAGAATCCCGCCTGCCTACAGAGTGCGTGTCGGCTCCAAGCTCCGCTGCTAGCCTGCACGCCCCAGGAGGACCGGGCAGGCTCCAAACACCCACAGAGATGGCCCTGGCACGAGACGCTTGCCGTGCACAGACAAGCAAGCAGGAGGCACAGGAGCCAAGGCTCCAGGCCCACGGAAGGTGGACCCAAGCAGAGCAGCCTGTTACAAAGAAAACATTCTTCCAGCATCATCTGTGACCCGGAATAAGACATTCCAACCGATACCACACCACAGTAAAACACACCACTGTCTTCCACGTAAAAGCCTGACATCTGAATGCCATTCTGAGGCAGGGCCTCCCCTCCGAGGTGGGAACGAAAACTAGAGGAGACTTTCAGCCCGGAGGGACCCTTCTCCCTTTTCTGCCCTGCTTCTCCTGCCTGTCTCTGATCAGACCCCCGGCCGTGTGAGCGCTGAGAACAGATCACCACTCACGTGATCATGATACCGTCCACGGCACTGCCAGCTCCCGGCTCAGAAGGGCCATCTGCTCACAACCACAAACACCTCGCCAAGTACACGCTTGCCAGGCAGTCAAGCAGAAAGCTCACAGCCCGAAGTTAAAACATTTGCCAACTTAACCTGGAAGAGAGCCTGCCTCCTCCCCACCCGAGACTGTGCCTTATCAACAACTTACTAAATCTTATCACACCTGCCTTCTCGAAGTGGGGCTCACTGCTCACATCCAGCGTCAGAGAGGGGCCAACGGATTCCCAAGTGCCACAGCCTAGACATAGCTAGGCAAGCCAGGTGTGGCCCAAGGCCCGACATGCATATGCTTCTCAAGAAAAATCAAGAACCAAATAAGGAGAGATCAGTGACAACCGTCAAAATAGACATGACAGCCCATTTCCTGTGCTCACATCGGCGTGCTCAGCTGGCAGCTGGAGCTGCTGGAGAGGACGGCGCGGGCTGCCTCCCAATGCACAGACCGGCCATCACAGTTTCTCCTGGGAGACAGCCTCACCCTGCGCCGTGCGTGTCCGTCTCCAGATGACACCACTGGCAAGGAACCACTGCCCCCAGCACCACGGGAAGAACCCAACATGGCGTAGCACGAACACCAGCTCACACGCAAGCCTGCAGGCGCACCACCTCCAGAAATCAGGCCATGTCACAAATCCAGTTTATCAACAGAACCCTGGCACCAGGATGACCCTCAGGACCTCCCCACGAACAAGTGTCCGTGCGCCTGGGTGGGTGGAGCCGGTCACCGCCTTCAAGACTCAGGTCCACTCTGTGCCCAGGGGACAGGTGCAGAGGCACGGAGTTTGAAATGCCAGCCCTGTTAAATTACTCAGGGACAAAGGGATGACAGCCACCTGGAGAAAAAGTGTGTATTTATCATTCATTCCAAAACCAATTCATGAAATTTAGCTGCCAGAAACCATGGAGCAGGCATCACAAGGAAACATGCCAGAAGGTCCGGACTAAGCATCAGGGCTCAGGTGACTCCTGTCACAGTGGGGACCCCAAGTCAGGGGCCCGGGGAAGCCTGAATATAGGGGTCATGGCAGGCCCGGCACCCTCGGCTTGAAGGCCAGACACACAGTCAATGGGGACACGCAAGCAGACCCCACAAGGAACACCAGGCCTCCGACACAAGTATGCTCCTGACAAGCACAGACCCCGGTCTGTCTGCACAGGGCCACACATCCTGTCTGACAGTCTTCCTCACAAAGACCCCGATATCGCTGATATCGCCAGTAGGGATTATTCACATCACTGGACCAAGATCCCGGAGAGGAAACAAAGCTCTCCGGGATTCCTTCCATAATGGACGAGCAGAAAGCCCACAGTTCTGGGGAGCCAGTCCCAGCGCCCAGGTGACAGCTACGTGGCTGGGCTGGTGTGCACGCGCTCATGAAACTCCTACTCCAGTCAGGAAGAGACAAGAAATAAATACAGCTCCTAGAACAACGTCTACCCCTGACGAATGTCAAAGGACATGTTTTCATTTACACGTGTATGTTCTCACCATGTCACACAGAGAAGGGAAATTGATTGTAATCCAAGTCACTACTGAAAACCTCTAAGAACAGCATGAGGTGGGTCGGTCTGCTCTAGACCAACAAGGAGTAGCTGGACAGGACTCCTACACGAGGCAGTCCCACAAAAGAAGTGAGTGGCCGCATCGTCTGAACCACAGTCAGGACAGAGAGGAACTAGAAGCGGACCCTGGACCCAAGACAGCAACCTGAAGGACGTTCTGGAAGACACGGCACAAGCATCTGGATGAAAACAAGCTTCTGGAGGTCACAGGCAAAGGAGAGGTAAAGACCTAGGCTTGGTCCCACCACTACGTTCTTGGCACACACCGTCATACTTCACACAGAATTCTCCCAAACAGGCACATGCCCTGCTGGCCCCGAATCTCAGGAACCAGGCAGCCCAGGAGCTTATGCAGGGCACTGCCATCAGGAAGGGACCCACCACGGCACTGGCAGGGGCAGGCTCAGGGCCCCCGTTGACATCGGCACTCCTCTCCCGCTTGGCCTCCTCCAGGTCCGTCACTGTGCTTGGGCCCTTCTTCTTCTTGAGCTTGGCCAGGATGGAAGACTCGCGCTCTGGAAACGGTGGCATCTCCTCCAGGACAGTTGCCTGGAGAAAGCCCCGGGTCACCACAGTTCAAAGCCCTGTGGCCTCCAACCCCAAGCCATGTGACAGCGCAGCAGGGGGACGGAGCGGCCAGGGCCTACCAGGATGTCGGTGCTGGCAACCGTGCTGAGCCTCAGGTACTCCACAGCCCGCTGCTGCAGCTCCACGTCCGCGTTCTTCAGCTGGCTGTCGCTGCGCAGCACATCCTGAATGGTGGTCTTCACCTCCGGAAAGAGGTTCACAAACTTGATGTAGGTGGACAAGAGCAGCGCCCTGGTGGGGACGCTGCACAGGTGGAACTTGGAGTGCAGCAGGTTGAACTGGATCAGGGGGCTGCAGGGCACAGACAGGGCACAGACAGGGCGGGGGCGCGTCACCCCTCGTTCCCAACGCCCCATGAGCACCGCCGGGCACCCATGCCTCTCACCGGCAGGGTGAGCGAGAAGCGGCTCTGGGAAACGGACCCACACTAAGCCAGAACCACTCCTGTAAAGCAGAAGAGTGTGCCCTCAGGCACGTACCTCCAATTCCTGACTGAGCGCAAACCTCCCCCCAATCAACCAGGGCCCTGTTCTTGTACAGCCTGAAGGAAGATGGAAGTAGTAATCCGAGCAGAGTGCCCTTGCTCTGGCCATCCCAACACGCAAGTGAGGACACTTGCCCACCTCTACTCCGCCGTCAGCTGAGAACCAGGAGGCCCAGCGCCCGCATCACAACACAACACTCACCCGACTCCCAGGGGCTCTCTCACCTGGATCTCGGGTCCCCGGCTATCAAGTTTCCAAACTCCCCCAGGATGTAGCCACCCACTTTGACCAGGTTCTCATGGCACGCCGGGGCCTGAAGAGCCTGTAAGACAGTGAGCACGATGAGCCCGACACACAGGCGCCCCTGCACAGGTCAAGGAGGTGAGACGTATCTGTCGTCACGGCAAAGCCTCGGAGTCGTGGTGATGCGCCAACACTACACGGAACTCAGGTGGCTTTCCGTGTGTTAGTGTGACGAGCTTCCAGCAGAGCTCCCAGGACACCGTCCTGGCGTTTGTACGCACCCCTCCCTTCCCACCACTTCTGCAGGTATGTCAGGGAAGCCCCAGGGGCAGAGATGTGGCCAATCCCAGCCCTGGAACGAGAGCTGTGCTCTACTTGGGCCCCGGGTGGGGGCAGGTGCACATCAGCATCCTCCTGGGGGCCCACGCCCCTCACTCACAGAGCCCGAGACCCACGCTATGGAGACCCCGCATGTACTGGAGATGAGGCTCCAGCAAGGAGGTGTCCACAGCGTGAGCTGGGACCTCTCAGAACAGCAGGTAGGAGACACAAGGGAGGCCAGCAATACCCACCAGAACCCCACGCTTTATCCAGAGGGGGGCATCGGGACCATACCTCGAACACCGTCTTGGCAGCATAGCCCTGCACATCATCCCGGTTGATGACGATCTGAATGACACGGTACCACACCTCTTCACTCACATAGTCACCGGCAATCCGGATCAGGTTCAGGATGGTGTCCACGTACCACGTGTAGTCCACAGCATACTTCTCTGCCAAGATGGCGACCTTCAGCACCTGCAGAGGGCAGATGCTCAGGGCAGGTGCTCCGGGCCTTGCAGCAGCAGCAGCACCGCGTGCTGCCCCACACCAACTCCAGGACTTCGGAAGGACACGTGCCAAAGCGTGGGTGTGCAAGAAGCTTCCACCAAATTCTCAATGGAGCCCAGGAGGTTGAAGATTTGCAGACCTAACTGGGGAAAGCCAGACTGCCCTCTAAGAATAGACTCGGTGGGACACGGTCGAGGAAAACTCACTGGAGGGCCAGGTCATGGTTACAGGAGGGCACAGCCAACCTCGCCCTGCACTGCCATCTGACCACGGCCCAGGCAGCCCTGGCACGGGTTCTCCTCCCAGCGACCCCATCCTCAGAGCAGCAGGCCCCTAGGTCTCCTCCTGCTCTGGCTGGCCTTTCTTAACACTCTCCCCTTTAGTCTTCATGGGAGACCCCACCCACTCATGTATCCCCACGCATTCCAGAGGGCTCTATGGACCTCACGCACTGCCCCAGGACAACAGCACCAGGCTGTCCAAAAGCAGACCTTCGCCCCCTCCCCCAGTCACCTTCTTGGGACACTGAGCCCCCTGAACAGCATCAGCTGTCAACACCAGACCCTGTTCTTCATGCAGCTGCCCATCTTCACAGCCCACCTTCCCACTCCTTCACCCTCCTAACTGTGCCTCCAGAGCCCCTGCTGGAGCCTGGACCACCATCCATCTGCTCTGCCCACCCTCCGGGATCCACACCAACTCTCCCCAAAGCTGAGCACTCAGGGCCTCCCCCAGCACCACGACACGGGCCAGCATCTTCACTGCCCCTGCCACACATGCCCTGGTCCCGCCACGCTCACCTGTCCCCCTACACCCCATGACAATGCCTCCCAAGCCGCCCCCCACCCCCTGCCGGGGTCCAGAGCCCTGCCTCCACCAATCCTCAGCCACACTACAAGCAGGTCTGCCATCCTGCCTAGGACCTGCCTTCCCTGTGGACAGAAAGCCCCTCTCCCTGTGAGCAGGGCATCCAGGTGTGGATGCCCAGCAGCTAGCCCGACCCCAGGGCACATCCTTGGACATGCCATGCTGCATAGATGGATGGACAGAGCACTGACCCGGAGACTGGGGTCGCTCTTACTCCTCACTCAACTTAACTGACCGAGGAACATCACTCGTCATTTGAAAAGGAGTAAGAGCCAACACAGAGCTAACATTCAAGACCTTAAAAACCAGAACACACCCAGCAGTGAGGAGAACGGTGCCCCCGTGACTACAGTCCCCAGAATGAGCTCCACCCGCACAGGCATCAAGCCCCAGCCCTGCTGCGTGCCACACTCCAAACATGACCCCTACCCACCCCACGCTCCCCTGCACCTCTTTTCTGGGATCTTCCTCCCCACGCTCCCCTACACGTCTGTTCTGGGATGTTCCTCCCCACACTCCCTGCACATCTGTTTCTGGATCTTCCCCCCTGTTCCTCCCCCACTCACCCCACACTCCCTGCACATCTGTTCTTAGAGCTTCCTCCCCCGTCCCTCCTGGCTCCCCTGACACGCCCGAGCCCCCTTTCCTGGCCGGGCATCAGCCCGGCTCCAGAAGCCTTCCTTGACCTTCTTCTCCACGGCAGCTCTGCTCCCCACGGAGGCATGACCACATGGTAATTAAGCCACAGCACTTAACACTGGAGAGCCAGTACTTGCCCCAGCCTGGCCACAGGGGCCACAACCAATCAATAAGTGATCCCTTATAAATCTAAGTGTCCGACTGTATTGAGAGCCACATATACTCAGAAGCTCCAAGCCTGTCATTTCCAAACCGAACAGCAGCCTAGGAGCAATCCTGGGAGTCACTCGTGGTGAGCTGATGCCAGACACCTGCTCCCCAGGGCTCTCCAGGAGGCCTCAGCTGCACTTTGCTTTCCAGAACAACAAATAACAAACACTTTTTCATAGGAGGGAGACACTGCAGGGTCTCTGACCTTGGCAACTGACCTCTCCACACAGACTCACAATGAGCCCTCTGTGAATCACAACACACACTCAGGACCCTGTGTGCTGGCCTCGGGCTCCCTGGAACCTGGTGCACTCCGACTCTGCATCACGATCAGCCTTTCCCCAGGTCAGTATGTGTGGGACTCGGAAAAGGGGTTTGGCGTGTGCACCCACTTTGCTGATGACCTAAGGCTGGAAACGAGGACTGCAAGGTGGGAAACGGTGGCTACGCTCAACATATCAGAGAGGAAGGAGTGCGTGCCCAGCATGTAACCAGTATTTCCAAGGTTCAAACTTGCAGGCTTTTGCCCACAGGAACCAGAACTCGTGCTCACCTGAGTTGCAAAAGTATTTCATTGTGAGGGTCCCTGTTCGCACAGGCTGTTTAAAGTCATTCCCGAAAGACTGAAAGGCTCCACTGAGAACGCTGATGGGAAGCTAAAGTGAAGGAATCTCACCCTAAATCGAGCAGATTCCCAGGAGAGCGCCAGAACAGAACCACACACAAAGGAAAGGAAGACTGTGCTGGCAGCACGGAGGCCATGGGACTCACAATCTCTTCTCGGATGGAGTAATCGGCCGTCTCCAGGTAGCTCAGCATCTCAGCCACAATCTGCTGGGCGTTGCTGCGGTCACACATGGCGTAGAGGAGGTCCACGGCCCGCTGCCGCACACTCACGTCTCGTTCCGTCTGGGGGCACGAGGCACAGTGTGAAAAGTGGCTCAAGCAGACCTTGGGCAGGGTGGCCAGGTCCCTGTGGCTCTGGCCCCCTACTCCGTCCCAACGCTCACTGCGAACTCTCCCTACTCCCCATCTAGATCCAGGGACCCCCGACACACTCTGCTCATGCAGAGCCCCTCACTCCTACAATCGGGCCCAGCAGCTCTGGACTGCCCGAAATCAAGATGCATCCCTGGGGATAGAACAGAGACCTCTCTACTATGTGGTCACGGACTGTCACCTTCCACGTCACCTGGGAACTTATCACAGTGCCGCTCTCAGGCCCCACCCCAGACCTGCTCTGTCAGCCTCTGCAGTGCAGTAAGACCCCTGCTGCTCCTCGGCACAGGACAGCCTGGGAAGCACAGCTGAACCACCAAGCAACGGGCGAAGGCAAGGGTAAGTCTTTCTGACTCCTGGCAGTAACTGATAACAACCACCAAAACCAGGGCCAGGAGAATCCATGTGGCCTCCTGTTCAAAACACACACCGAAAATGCTAAAACACAAAGGGACAGAGTCAGACCTACTGTTAACTGCAAGCTTGGGCAGACCAATGGGCTCCGCAGCAGCCCCACCTGCCTTCCATTCCCTAGCACACTTCATCCAGCAACCGGTAACACTGGGGGCACCGTGGTCCCCCTGTGGGAGGACAGCTGCAGAGCCTGCTCTGGAGACTCCCAAAGGCCGGTAACGGGAGCAGGTAACCTCAACTTGGCTCTTTCAACTCTGGAACTTCAATTCCTTAAGAAAGGTGAATTTTCTTTTGCAAAGGGTGAGTTCACTCAGAGACAAGGACAAAATATTTTACCTTTCTACCAAAAAGAACTGTTTGCACTGGTTCAGACATCTACCGTGACCCGGCTCTGTGAATAACAGGATGTTCAATACTGTGTGCTCAGAGCCGACCTTACAGGCAGACAGAAAAGAATCACCCGGGGGTGCAAGCCCCAGAGGACAGAGCACTTGCCTTCAGAGCGTTGATGACTGTCTCGATGTGTGTCTTGACTGCCTCGTGGGAGAACTCGGAGCTGGCCAGCGTGCACATGCTCTCCAGGGCCAGATAGCGCAGGTTGGTCTCCCGGTGCTGTAGGAACTGGCCCAGCTGGTTACAGGCGCGGACGAGCAGGTTTGGCTCACTGCACGGACAGGGGAAGCAGGGTGGGTGGGGTTCCTTAGCACGCACCTCACAGACAGGGCCACTCACAGGTCAGCATGGCAGGTGGCATTCATGGCCAGCACGCTGCTGAAGGGAAACCTTGGGGCCCCCCACAACGGAAGCCTTGAATGTAAATCCTGAGGCCAGTTTTGCACTTGCTCCACTCATTGCCACCTCATATGCAGAATTCCACCAACTCCAAAGAGCTGGTGACAACAGAAGCACCATGCAGAACCGAGCGTCTCCTGAGCCTCTGTGCCAAGCTCACAGAGGGAACACTTAGGGCTCTCACCAAGGGTCCAGAGAGGTCATCTCAGCCAGAAGCAGCAAGCCTTGGCGAATGGCTAAACAAAGGCCTTGCCCACGAGAAGACTTCTGAGAGGCCATGCGCACACAGAGGTGCGAGGTCAGCGAGTCCCAAAATACCGCTCCCCAAGGAGTTCTGGCTACACTGCTACTTACTCTTGACTTTGCCCTCATGATGTTGTCGCTCTTTAAGTATCTTCAGTAAAGACCAAAGGGCTTCCCCTAACATCAAAACTTTTGTTTTTAGCAGTTCCCAACCTTGCTGACATAGGACTCTCAGTAGGACTTTCTGTCCCAAGAAACTACATTTGTCCAGAAACACTGAGGTGGAAGATGGCTGGGAGAGGGTCTGCCACGCCTCCTGGGCCCCCACACCACCTTGGATGGTGGGCAGCAGTCTGCAGTCATGCAGACCCAGGTGGCATCTCCCGCAGCCCTTCCTGGGAGCCACACCATCATGCTATTGGGAACTCTAGAACAACGCACCACTCGCAAGGCCACAGGCAGGAAGTCAGACTATGGGAGCTGAAGAGAAAAGGCAAGGAAGCAAACCACCCTGCTGTCCACCATCTCCCTCTGCTGCACTGACACACATGGCCGTTCCACCACCCCCCATAAAGCCCTCAGACCAACACTGAGTGTGGCTTTGTGTCGCAGGAAAGCTAACAGGCACCCACCCTCGTCCTTCCTGTAAGGTTATGGGAGAAGCCAGGCAGGATCAGGGTGCCCAGGAGGACAGGAAAGGCCCTCGGGGAAAGGCAGGACCACAGCAAACAGTGCGGAAGTGCTGAGGCCAGAGAGAGCACGAAGTGCTGGAGGAGAGCGAGGAAAAGAGACTGCACAAGGAGCCCACACCCATCCGAGGAGGGCAGAGGCAAGGTGTCAGCCTTGGGGAACGGGTAAGCACTCAATGATACCCAGCAGGCCTAACATCAACGAGAAAGGGCCCACACACATGTTTAAGAGGGGTGCGTCTTTAGCACACTCAGGGGAAAGGCCGAGGGAAGGAGCGCCGCCCACTGCCCACCCACCTATCGTGGTGAATGATCAGACTGATCGCCTCGAAGAGCACGGCGTTCTTGGCATTGGAATGCTGCACTTTTTTTGACTTTGGTGGTTCCTGGGCTTTGTTCAAAATCGTCTCCAGGCACTCGGTCAGGCGACCTCGCACTGCAGGGTCTTCTGGGCAAGACAGAGCACTGTCAGGCGGGGCTCCCCACACCCACCTGCCCCTCCCAGTCGCACCACCTCACAACCAGGCAGGGAGATAGCTGGTACGAGTTCCTGGTCCAACTGTGGAGCCACTTACAATGAGAGGATTTAATAGCCAGGGTAACTACCACACATTTTAATGCAAATAAGATACACAACATTTTCACTGCATACAGATTATACAAATCAAGAGAAAATAAAACCTCAGAGACACAGACAAAACACAGAATATAAAAGTGTGAAAGACGGGGGCAAAAAATCTTTTTCTCCACCTTCATTCCCAACAGATACAGAGAAAATGTTACCAAAACCAACAAAAAGAGAAAGAAACTTTTTAAAGTTCTCATCAAACCAGAAAAAAGAAATAACAGACAAAAAAGGAATAAGAAAGCAACAAAAATATCAGAATATCAGAAACAACCTGTCCACCAAAATCCCTAGCACCTCCAGGGCGTCGCAAACCCGGCCATCGGAGAGAAGAGCGGAACTCTGTGGACGAGCGCGGGAGGGGGACCAGCAGGGCACCCAAGGAGCAGCCACCCAGGGCCTGAGCACAGAGGCCAGAGGGTGAGGGGCCAGACACAAGAAAATTGGAGCCTATGGCCTGAAAAAAGGGTCAGATGAGGAACTCACATCCACATGCGATCTCAGAGTGAAGAAGTGGGATGGCCGCCAGGCAGGGATGGGCAGCCAGGGGCAGTAGGAGTGAGACAGGAAGGAGCAGGGCCATCAGGGAGGCCGGGCTGCTCCAGCTCAAGGGAGGGCTCTGCTGCAGGTGTGCAGTTCATACTTTGGTATGAAAGATATTTAGTAAAGGAGAATTACTTGTACCTAACAAATATCTTGTATAAACACCAGTTAGATTAAAATGTAAAGGCTACAACCACAAGCGATCTTTGCAAAGGGCAACTTGGAAGTGATCTATCAACATCTTCAACTACTGGGTGTCTGGGCAGCCAGTCAGTGACACGTCTGCCTTCGGCTCAGGTCATGATCTCAGGGTCCTGGGATCGAGCCCCGCGTCGGGATCCCTGCTCAGCAGGCAGTCTGCTTCTCCCTCTCCCAGCTGTTCGTGCTCTATCTCTCATAACTCTCTCTCTCTAATAAATAAATAAAATATTTTAAAAAAAAAATTTCATCTACATACTTCAACCAAGAAGTTCTACTTTGAGATACTTACCATATTAGTCAAATGTAACATTTTGCAATAAAACACGAACAGAAAAATATCCCCAGTGTGTACATTAAGGTTATACAGATTATTAACAACTTAAGATACAAAGTTTATAAGTGTTTCAAGTTTTACTGAAAAAGACTGTTTCAAAAACCCGCACAGATCTGATACTATCTAAGAGCAGAAACCGTCCCAAACCGTAAGAAAACTCTGAGTTCTGTACCAGCTGCTCTGGGAAAGCCAAAATGTGTGGCAGCATCATAAATGATCCACAGAACAAGAACCAGCGCCAGGAAAAGACTTATAAAGATAACAAACAAGAGACATAACCCTAAGACACGGAAGTAACCCCCCACCACCGAGAAGTCTCTGCTACGCAGCTGTTACCTGGGGGTGGATAGCACTGTAGCAACCTCAGAAGTTTTACAGACAGCCAGGGAGCCGGGACAAAATAGTAGGTATAATCCTGAAGGTCTGTGGATGCAGACGTCACGATCTGTAAGACAACATGGGCAGGTGCAGGCAGGTGTCACTCCAGCCCCCAGTGTGGTCCTTGGATCACACACTAACTGAGAAACAGTTCTGTTCGATGAGCCAAGTATACCTAATACACTTCTCTCTCTTTTGGAGGTGAAGGAGCACAGCGAGGCCATGCCCACTGGCATCATGCTCTTGCTCTGCAACGGCCACCCCACCCTGCAGGCACTAACCCGCGATACCACCGAATTCAACAGCACCTGCACTGGGAACCCAATCTTTCCTTTGTGGACCAGGACGCAAATAAAACACAAAAGGGAGAACCCTGGTCCCCTCAGAAGGGAGAAGATGGTGTTCTGAACCCAGCCCCGTACCCCCACAGCCCTCCAGTGCCAACCCCTGCCATGAGCTTGTTGAGGCCACACAGCAAGCTTCCTTCATTCATGGTTCCATCTCCTTGGCCGTCAGGGTCCTTGCCAGGGCAGACACTCCCTCCACCTTCTAATACCTGACTGGCCCTAAGACATGTCACTTCCACTAGCACACAGCCCAGTGCCTTCCTCACCCCCTCCCCATGTCATGGAGGTCAGAGGAGCACCACCCAACAAAGCTCACAGGTGTGACATTTTAGGTCATATGTAAGCATGTTCAGGAAGGCTTCACCCTGACCCCCGCCCTCAGCTGCAAGACAGCGGCCCAGGCTCAGGACGTGGCCCCTCCTGCAGGAAGGTGAGCTCGGCGCTGGGGAAGCATGGGCAGGACGAGCAGAGCAAGCAGAGGGCCTACAGGCACAGGAGCAGGACAGAAGGAGCCAACGCAGGCTGCCACACGCAGCTAAAGCCATGCTAAGAAACTTACAGCTTATACATGCACACATTTGAAACAAATACAAAATAAAAGCAAGGAAGAATTCACCCCAAAGATACACAAAGGGACCAGCAAACTAACCCAAGAAAGTAAAGGGAATAAAACAAGGACAGGAACAGAAAGCTGCCAGAGAGGAAAACACAACAGAGAGAGCCACCAGGTCAGAAGTCATCAAGCTCGACAGGCTCATGGGGGAAGTGAGAAGGCAAAAACACCCCGAGGCAAGACCGAGAAGGGGGCAGCACTACGACCCGCACCCCAACATGCAGAGATGTTTGAATATTTAGAGAAATCTGCAAACATCGGGAAAATGCAACTTACCCAAAACTGATGAAAGGACAGAAAATATAAAGGCCCATAACTTATTAAATAAGTTTTATCCAAAATAAGAAATGTTCCACAAAGAAATCCTACTTTCAAATGGCTCCACCACTTAACCCACAGATAAAGACGTCAGGCAAGACACAGAAAGGAACCAACGTCAACAAAACCAGCAAACACTACTCGTCATGGTAAGACACTGAAGACTCCCCTCTGACAGGAGGGAGGGCAGGAGGGAGACTTCCCCAGGAAGAAAATCCCCTTTCATAGTACACACTGTGTGGAGGGCTGAGTGGGAGCCAGAAAGCAGGAAACACTGACAAATGCAGGCTGGTAAAGAAAACTCATTGTCCACAGGCATGACGGAGGACAAAGGTCATCTAATGCAATCTACACATAAATTACTAAGATTACTAAGTGAGGGCGCCTGGGGGGCTCAGATGATTGAGCGTCTGCCTTCGGCTCAGGTCAGGATCCCAGGGTCCAGGGATCGAGCCCCACATCAGGCTCCCTGCTCGGTGGGGAGCCTGCTTCTCCCTCTGCCTCTGCCTCTGCCGCTCCCCCTGCTTGTGCACTCACTGTCTCTCTCTGACAAATAATTAAAATCTTTAAAAAATAATAATAATAATAATAATAATAGGATTAGTGAGTCTGTCAGAGTTGCCAACTCCAAGATCAATGTACAAAAATCATTTACACAAACCAACACAGAGTAGTTATAAAACACATTTTAGGGGCGCCTGGGTGGCTCAGTCGTTAAGCGTCTGCCTTCAGCTCAGGGCGTGATCCCAGCGTTATGGGATCGAGCCCCACATCAGGCTCCTCCGCTGGGAGCCTGCTTTTTCCTTTCCCACTCCCCCTGCTTGTGTTCTCTCTCTCTGGCTGTCTCTCTCTCTGTTAAATAAATAAAATCTTTAAAAAAAAAAAAAAAACACATTTTAAGACATCACTGAGGGGCGCCTGGGTGGCTCAGTAGGTTAAGTATCTGACACTGGCTCAGGTCCTGATCTCAGGGTCCTGGGATCGAGCCCCACATCGGGCTCCTTGATCAGTGGGGAGCCTGCTTCTCCATCTCCCTCTACTGCTCCCCCCACTCATGCTTGCTCTCTCCCAAATAATAAAATCTTTTTTTAAAAAAAGATATCATGAAGAATACCATTTTAAAAATAAACTGTATAAAGATAAATCTAACAACAGATAAAAGAATCTCTACTCAAAAAGTTACAGACATGAGTGAGAAAAATTAAAGTAACTCTCCAAATAAACGGAGAGGGATACCATGGTCATGGATGCAAAGACAATACTGTAAAGATTTTAATTCTCTCAAAACTGACCTACAATCCCAACAGGATTTTGGGGGTGAGAGAACAAGATACGAGAGCATGCTGCACTGGACATGGAGTTCCAGTACCTAAGACAGCATGCCACCGTGCAAGGTGAACAGAGACAGCAAGGAAGGGGCCACAGACATAGCCCACTGGTTTATGGCCAAGGTGGCACTGCTGGGGGGTGGGGGCGGCTGTTCAGCAGTGGCACCCGGACAACTGGTACACACAGAAACCAGTGCCAAGGCAGCTTGTCAACCTGAAACCACAGAACAGGGCAGACTCCACAGACAGGGCACAAAAACCACGAGCCATAAAAGACAGGGTTAGCGCACTGAAATGGGGAAGCTGGGATCACAGGAGACTTCACCAAGAGAGTTACAGACGAGGACAAGATTTCTTAAACACAGAGCAGACTAAAGCATACAAAGATGCCATTTTTGAAGACCAATAATGGTTAAATTGTGGGCAGTTTGGTTCAACCTAACGTAACCAACAAAATGCTCATATCTAAAATATATAAAGAATTTCTTCTACAAAACAACAAAAAGGTAACTGTAGAAAAATGAGCAAAAGACTTAATAGAAACTTCACAAAAGACACTCAAAAAAGCAACAAACATGCAAAGCTGCTCACCCCGGATGATAATCAAGAAAATGCAGATTTAAATCACAATGAGACACTGCCACCTCCCCCCAGAATGGTTTACATCTAAAACCAAGACGCAGAGCCGTGGGGAACTGCACACTGCTGGCAGAACAGCCAGTCGGTACGGCTGCCTAAAAGCTGCTCTGGTGCCCTCAAGGTGAACCGTTGCCACTCCCTGACCCAGTGATGCCACCTCCAGGCACAGTCCCCCAGCCATCCACACACACGCACACACGCACGTGCCAAGAGACAGCCGAGCTGCTCACAGCGGGTCACTCCCAACCGCCTCGGTGTCAGACAAGACAACGGGTTAGTATGTTGCGGTGCATTCACACAAAGTCTACACAGCATCAAACATGAAGAAACGGCACACAGAACAAACCCGCCAGCTCCCCAGGGTGGAGCTCTACGCATCAAACACAAAAGAACACATGCCATCCGCAGGGTCCCTGTGCACGACTCAGGACACAGTCACAGCTGGATGTCTGAGTGAAGGACACATGCTCAGGCAGCAAAGGAAAGAAAAGAGTGAGGCCACCCAAATGAGGTCAGGGCTCCCTACAGTGCGGGGCACCACCAGCAACCCTGTTCCCCACCCAGCTGAGCAGCACTCAGCTGACACGACCGTGGGCTGCGCTGCTTTACTCGAGGCCCTTTCCCATACGGACAGGACGTTTCTCAGCGGGCAAAAAGGTTGAAAGAAAACCCAATGAATACCTAACCAAGACAAATTCTCAGTCCTGAATTTACAAACTGAGCCGAATATCTTGCATTCTAAACAGTAATCTAATATGTTAATTAAATAAAATAACTAAGACAAAAATGCACCCCGAGACCCGTTCCCCATCAACAGACTTACCCTGCTTAATCTGGAGACGGCCAGGGAGACAGAGGTCTTGAACTCCTCAGGATTCTTCTGTGCCAAGGTGGTGATGAGGCTGGTGGCGGCGGTCACCACGCCCTGGAGCAAACACACAACAAATACACACCGTGACCACAGCCAACATGCCTGATGCTGACTTCTCACTGTAAACTCATTTTCCAGATAAAATGTAAAACCGAGAGCAACAACCTGGAGACCCTGGGCCAGATTCAGAACTACTTTGACTGGCCCACAGTGTCTTTAAAAACTGAGATAGCACATGTCTGTCATTTTCCTTCTGGAGCTTCTCTCTGAGAACCTGGGCACCCAGCAATACTAGTGGCCCAGATCCCTGCCTCAGTGGAGGCCAGCGGAGGGCAGCAACAGCTCCGCCCGAGTCTCTACCTGCCCTAATGCTTTCCTCGGGGTCTGGCCACCTGTCCGGCCCTAGGGTCAGCTGCGCTCACTGCTGCCCCTAATTTAAATCACTCTGTGTAGGGGTCCCCAGCTGGCTCAGCCAGTAGAGCACACAACTCTTGATCTCGGAGTTGTGCGTTTGCGCCCCAATGTTGGGTATAGAGATTACTTAAAAATAAAAATAAAAATAAAATTAAAAAAAAAAAAACAAACACCACTCTGTAGGGCCTGGGGAGGGAGACACTACCTTTGGAATCCTTTGAATCTTTACAACCCAAAAGCGAGACTGTGGAAAACAGCAACTGAAAGAGCTCATTATTCCCCTTCCTGAAAAGAGGTCCAGGCCGTATCCCTGCCATGCTGGTCCCTGAAGCACCCCAGGCCCCGGTGAGACCCTTTCCTGCAGAGCACCACCCCCCGCAGTGCCTGGCCTCAGTGCACAGGGACCCCCCCCCCCCACGCAACACGGGACACCTCTGCTATGGTCCCAAAACAACTAGGAGTTGCTCCCACCAAGTCGTGCCTCTTGAAAGAAGATACTGCTTAAGAAGTTCTCTTGTAAATATGAAATAGATAAAACAAATGAACGAGGTTTGACAATGAAGACACAAAGTTCAGGAAGCCACTCGGATCACTGTGTAATCCCTCTGGTCCTCCTCCACCTCGCTCCTGAGCAGGTGGGACAAGGGCGGCAGTTTCTGCAGCTACAAAGGTGTGATGAGAGTGAGCTCCCTGCCACAGCTGAGCGGCTCCTTCAGCTTTCTAACGACAACCTGGGAGCTGCCTTAAAGAAACGGATCTAACTGGCCTCAATGTCCATTTCTCAGTGAGCAAAACAAGTACCAACCAGTTTCCCTCCCAAGAAAGCTCTAACAAAACTCAGTATTTGTAAACATGCAAATTCCACCTGGGCAGAGTCACTCAGCAGGGCTCCTAAGAGTTTGGGGCTCAGCCTGGCCCACCGGGAGGATAGAACAAGCCTCCATATTCTGACGAGAGTTGTCTGGGACTCGCTGGCTCCCGAGCACAGCTTCTCCCAGCAGGAGTCTTCGTAGGAAGGGCAGTGTGAGAAGACCAGGGGAAGCCCAAATGGCCCCCAGTGCTGCCCCTCTGGCCACGGTGCACTACCCTACCCCACGCAGACCCCCAGGCTCCTCCCCTGCTCTCAGAACACAGGGCATACAGGGGCTTGCCGGCTCTGCATGGCCAGCTGACTCTCCTCCTGGGCATTCCTGACCGTGAGACAAAGCCAAATCTCAGGCCATCTTTAGTGACAAAGCCAGGAGATGTAGGACACAGAAGCCACAACCACATAAGGGACAGCCGCCAAGAAAGCAGAACACATGCCGAGAAGAGCAGAGATGGAAAAAGCAGGATGACAGGCTTGGCCTTCCTGTGTCCGGCTGGGCCAGCCCCTCTTCTTTCCCCTCTTCGAGCTGGGCTATGGTGGCCGGCAGTGCAGCTGGTGAGACACAGTCGTGCTCATTAAACTGTGAAAGCAAACCACACAGCTGCAGCTACAGGAGCACACCGTGTCAAAGGAGAGGCGCCCTCGCGGCCACCACTCTGCGAAGCGCCAACTGTGAACACGTGCTGGCCGTGTGGCCAGGGTCCCTGAGCTGCCCCGGCTCTGAGCCTTCATCACCTCCTGGCTCAGCTCTGCATCTGCAAAAAGCCACTGAAGCCCTCTGAGCCCCAGTTTCCATATGTGCGAAAGTGGAAAAGGTCCCCCTGCCTCCTAGGGTCTGCCTGGAGGGCAACTTGTGGCCTCAAGCCTCACAGCCTCCCACATGGCTTCCCCACTGCACGGGCAGAGTGTGAACCTGAGCAAACCGAGCAGCACCGAGTGACCCGGCGTGCACGCCCAACGCCGCCGCCCAGGGGCTTCCCCTCTCCCTACAACATGGCTGCACAGACCACGCTCCATTCTGCAGAAGGGCTGCCCTGCTTGGACACAAACATCCCAGGAAGCGTGGGCCGCGACAACGAGGGAACAGCCCACGGGGCTGCCACAGCGCAGCAAGTGTGCCGACACAGCCACCAGCTCTCCTGTAAATCTGCATGCCGCAATCATTTATTTTTAATTAATTGTTTTTTTGGAGAGGGAGAAGGAATGAAGGGCAGAGGGAAAGAGAGAATCTCAAGGAGGCTCCTCACTGAGCACGGAGCCCGCTACGGGGCTCGATCCCACAACCCGGAGATCATGACCTGAGCCAAAATCAAGAGCTGGATGCTCAACCGACTGAAGGCGCCCCTATTGTTAATTTAATTTTTAAGGTAGATTCCTTTCTGGGAAAAAACACAGTAACCAGCTAACATACTCATACCTACCTCCTCAGCAGGAAAAATCTGTGTTGAATTTCAATTCTCTCATTTATACTCTAGAACTCCCTCAACACAAAGCCACTGTGCCCAACATCTCCTCTTACTTGACCCTGCCTCCTGGTGTCATGTCCCTGTGTGCCTCTTCCAGTGTGGACAACTCCCGTGTCCCACGTCTAACCACTACCACCAAGTCACCCTATGCCTCCCTGTCCTTCTCTATGACACAGGGAGGACAGTCGGGCCTGACCTGTGCAATGGCCATGCCGGAACTAAGGTCGGGGTCACAGGATGCCCTCCTCAACACCCCACCCAGACAAGCATACCATGTGGAATGCCCTCCCTGGACAGGTTATTTCTAGAAGACACTGATCTCTGTCTCATTCACCTGCGCAGCCCAAGCCTGCAGGAGGCCCTTCCGATGACGAGTTATGCAGTGGGCCAGAGGCCATGTCTGCACTGGCCCGTCCCCAGGTAGGGGGGAGCTCCTCGCCCAGCCACAGAGGCCCTCAAGTGCTCACATGCTCAATGGGCTGAGCTGCGGCAGTCTCCCCCCCGGCATCATGAGACGCCACACTGAGCTGCTTTCACAATGGCGACTCCGGAAATGGTTACTCGGTGGGGCAAGCACGGACGCTAGTCCAAAGGCATTTACCAAATGCTGGTCATTGAGAAGGTGCACCACTCGGGACGTCCAGTCCCCCATGGGGACGAGATCAGGAGACGTTCTGTACAAGCGCAGCAAACACAGGGCGGCACTCTGCTTCACACTGTCCATGGTGTCTCTGAAAGACAGACACTGGTGGTCACTCGAGAACACCCCGCACCCCCTGTGGCCCCAACAAGCTAAGCATGGCCCCAAGCCTCACAGAGTATAGCCCAGAGCAACCTGCAGACCAGGTGGCTTCACCCTCTCCGTGGGCTCAAGGTCATGCCCCCTCCTGTGAGAGGTCTCTATGCGTGCCGCGTCTGGACAGTGACAGACGGGGGACTGCACTGAAGACCTGCTCTTGACTCCACCTCAAAGACAATCCGCAGCAGAGTCCTGCCGGGAAGTCGCTCATCTCCAGAAGTGTCAGTTCTGGTGTTTTTCCCAACTGCTGAATATGACCTTGGCTATGCAAGATGGAGCATAGTCAACGAATGTTCCTCTTTGTTTGGATTACAGTGACTTTTTTTTTTTTTTTTTTTTTTACAATTCACTTACTAACACACTCAGAGAGCCTTGCACTGCCACAAAACTCCCCTGGTGATTCCGTCTCGCCCTGAACCATGGTTGTGAAAAGTAGGGCTCTTGCACTGTGGAGCCCAGCGTCCTAGGAACGCAGCGAACACTGAGAAGCTAGGTCAGAGCAACTGCAGACACCCCAGGAGAGGGGCATTTGGAGGGTTTCCTGTTCAGGCTTTAACATTGGTTGAGGGCAGACAATGTTCCCAATGCTCTGTTTATCCCTCCTCCCCCTACCCCAGCCGAACTCGGCTGAGCCGCCGGGAAAGCAACAGCCCACCACCGAGCAGTCCGGTGCAGGCTGTCTGGAAGAGAACAAGTCAGCATTCCCAGAGCATGGGTCGAAGCCACAGAGGCTCTTGTCCCACGCAGAAGGAAGAGAAGGGTTTGAGGGTTTGGGGCTATCTTTACCATCTACCTCCCTGGTAGCTTTCTCATTCCTAAATGAGTCCAACCCAACATGAGAAGTCCCCACACCGCTCCCCATTCTACTCCAAAGAGAAATTACCTTAGTAAAAAATTCTGTCGGATGCTAAAAGCACTGGGGAGCAACAGACACATGCCCGTCTCTGGCCCCACGCCCTCCTCACAAGGAGTAGCAGGGCAGTGCACCCTGCAGGCCTCATGGCACAACCGCGCTGGCTTCAACTAGCCAGTGTGTCTCTATGATTGCAACAGCGCATCCTAACTAGCACAGGAGAGCCTTCCCGCCCCGCCGTCCCCACACGGCTCTGACGTCCGCACTGGAAATACAACACCCAGCATCCCTGGGGAAGCCAGGGAGAGCGCCGCCTACTTTCAGTTGTGTCAGGCCAGGGCCCAGAGCCCAGGACCTGGGCAGCTTCTCTTTCTGAGTGCCAACTGAGCCCTACCGTCCCGTCCCCAACATGCCAGTTCTGGCGCAGTGACCTGACTCTGTGACCTTGACTCTGACAAGACACTTCAGCTAGACATGGCCCCACCCAGGCCCCCAGGCCTGGTAACTCGCAGACATGGCTCAGCTGTCTTCTCGCAGCAGGCCTCTCTTCTCACCCATCCACATCCGTGTTCATCCAGGCTGGGCCGTGCTGTGCACCCTCTATGTCCTTTCAATCTGCAAATGCAGTCCATCCTTTATTT
This sequence comes from Ursus maritimus, assembly GCF_017311325.1. Lineage (NCBI taxonomy): Eukaryota > Metazoa > Chordata > Mammalia > Carnivora > Ursidae > Ursus > Ursus maritimus. Next base: position 46,773,533 of record NW_024424786.1, read on the forward strand.
CAGGAGAAGGTTCTTGAATTATCATCTGAATACTTGCCAGAGATTACCTCTGTCTGTTTTACACCTCGTTCATCCAACAGGTATTTAACAAGCAAGTACCATTTACCAGGTACAGTTCAAATGCTGGAAATAAAGCAACAGCCATAGCAGACAAAAACCTCAGGCCCCAGGGAGCTTGTCTTCTGAGGGCGGAGGCAGGCAATACACAGACGTGTTCACTGGTATGTGCCAGGAACGGGGAAGAGGCCAAGCAACAGCCAGAGGGAGCAAGAGGCCCAGGGAAGGCCCTGGAGCAGCCCTAACAGGGGAGGAAGAAAGAGCACCATCAGGCCCTGAGCCCACACCCTCCCCAGGCATCTTCCAGACGAACCTGAGCCTCTTCCGTCTTGGTAATTTCACTCTCGGGGTGCCCGCCGTGCCCTGCAGACCCCATCAGCAGACATGGAATGGCATCATCTCGGCCCCCCACCTGGTTCCTCGGCTCTGCAGTCCCTTCCAGTGCACGACCTGCTGCTGGCACACTATCTGTGAGCCTTCCCCACTCACAGTCCTCTGGGGCCTCGCCTCCAGCCTGGCCTGTCTGCCTCTGGCAGCACATGCCTCGGACACTCCTCCGGGGCTTATGAGGCCACAGCCCTTGCCCTCACTCGTCTAGGCCAGGGCTCGCCCCCAAGGTACAGCCGACCCTTGGGGCGGGGCATCCCGTGCACTGCAGGATATGAGGCAGTATCCCTGGCATCCATGCCCAGAGCGCTGTGGCCTCGGTCTGCTCACTGCCAGTCGTCCTGGAGGAGCTGGTCCCCCAAGTCCTGACGAAGTGCCCAGGACTGGGGCCCTTGTTGAGCCAGATGCATCACCAGGGTGTGGGCCCTGGGTTAGTTTCCCAACTCAGCAGAGTCCTGGAACACGAAGCAGCACCCCGCCTCTGCCGTACCCCATGGCACTGAACAGCCCAGCATGGTCTCAAACTCCTCCAGAGCCACCTGCTCAGCGCTGTGTGGCCTTTCTCCAAATTCAAGGGGGTGGAAGTGGGTTTCTAAGAATTCTCGGGATTTGAGTGCTGGACCTCTTCCTCGGTAACTCTCCTGAGAAAGGGCAAGAAGGGGCCCTGTGCCACACCACAGCACGACTGCATCCCTTCTTCTGCGGCCCTTCTTGGTTGGTTGTGGTTGGCAGGGTTCTTCTTTCATCATCTTGAAAACCCCGGTGTTACTGGGGGAGCAACGGTATGAGTGGAGGCACCGAGACATATGGGCCCCCCACCACCTAAGACAGGCAGATGAACTCTTCCGATAAATTCTTTACATAATTACATACTTGACTTACTTCACACAAGAGACATACCCAGCTACAAGGATTTTCGGAATCTCCCCAGCGAAGGCCTCGGCCATCTCGCGGCTGCCCACGTTGGCAATGCAGTGCAGGGCCAGACCCATGAAGGTGGGGTTCCGGCTGGCCAGGTCATTCTTGATGGCGTTGTTGATGAGCCGGATCAGCTCACTATTGGAGTTCACCAGCACAGAGATGAAGAGGTAGCCCTGGGTTCCGGAGAGACAAGAGGACAGAGAGCTCATGAGCACTGGAGCCAACATGGGGAAACAGTACACACACGTCCAGCCTTCGGGAAGCCTCCTCCAGTCTGCCTGTGCCCTGCAGGAGGAGTCAGGCCACTCTGATGAAAACACCAGTTCCATCAAAGAAGCAAAGCGTCTCCTTCCAGCTCTGCCATGAGACAACCCTGTGGGACGCACCTAAGTGGCACTTAGCCAGATGTCCTCCTCATCCCCACTGCCCGTCTCACTCACCTATCCGTGGTACCATGTGTGAGCAAGCTGGACTCACTGCTATCCCGAACAGGGTGGACCCTGACTGGAAGGCCCTAAGAAAGTGCAGTGAGTTCCAGAAACCCTGCTGACTGCGGCTTTACCCTCTGTCCATCTGCTTCTGTGCCCTCAGTTTCCCCTCACCACTGGCCAAACTCCAGCCCTGTGTCACCCCCCGGTCTACACCGTCCCCGGGCAGGGGGACACAGTGGCCTTCTTGAAACTCATCTGCTCCCTGACCACGCAGCTGAACTCCTGTGCAGCTTCCTATTGGTCTCGGGAGAAAGGCCCTACCCACACACCCATGTCCTCGCCTCAATTCCAGCCACTGCTGCCCCTTTGGCTCTGCAGTCCCTGCACGTGCCCCTGGCCAAGTGCTACCTGCTGTCTGTCTGCCCTCATCCCCTAGCTAACTCCTCCTTCTGTGCCCACTCAGGATGTCCTCCCCAGGGGACCTTCCCTACTAGCCACCCCCTTTGTGGGGTCCCAGAGGGCACCACGCACCTCCTTCCCTGGGCACTGGCCCCAGCTATAATTCTCTATCTGTGGGCTGGATAATGCCATCTCCTCACTAGAAAAAAGCAGGGCCCACGTCTGCTTCTGGTCACCATGTCCCCAGGGTCCTCCCAGCACACTGCTTGGTCCATGGCAGACACCATAATTCTTATTGGGTAAATACCAATACTTCCCTAGGGTATTTTTTTTTTACTTGCTGTAAGTTAAATTTTTGGACGGAGGAAACTGTTACTTTGCAACACTGCAGAAAACATAAAAGTATCATTACTCCCAAGAGGCTACAGGGCTAAAGTTACAAAGCCTGAGAGGCTTCAGGAGCCCAGGTACCAGCACCATCTGGGAAGGCAGCAGAAGCTGGGAGCAAGGCAAGGGCGCACCCATCTGCAGCCCCAGCTCTGAAACCACCCATTGGTGGCATCCTTGTCAGAAACAGAAAGCTGTACAAGAGGCCACCAGGGGAAGGGGTCTGTGCCAGGGCATTAGCCCGGCATTAGCCTGGCACTGCAGGGAAGGAAACAGGAGTGCCCAAGGCACCCATCACATTCAGCCCGGGCTTCGTGCAGCATCTGGCTAGAACCACAGCAAATCCCCAGACTGCAGGGAAGTTGTAAAGAAAGAGCAAGAAAAGAAACGGCCACCTTATCAGAAGAACCTTGCACAGGAGAAGAGCCCCTTCGGTGGGCAGGACTGCTTCCTGGAGGAAGGGAGGCCTCGGGGCCACCTCCTCAGATGTCCTCAGTGCCGCCCCGCCCCCAGGCCCCGACCCCTCGGGACACTCACGATCTGCTTCTCCGTGTATCTGTTGGAGCTGAGCAGGTTCACGGCCTCCATGTGCCCAAAGTCAATGTCATGACCCAGGAGAAAGATGAAGAGCAACTTGCAGACGTATTTTTTTTTACTATAGCCATCAAGAGCCTTGTCACCTACAGAAAAGGTGGGTGAGGCGGGGAGAGCAGAGAAGTCGTCAGCAGGAGCCAGACAACAGCAGCACGGGCTGGCCTGTCACAGAGAGACAGCCGCCCGCCAGACGCTGGCACAGATGTGCCGAGTGCAAGTGACGCTGCTACACCGGGCGGTGCACATCAGGGTCCAAAGGTTTGGCTTCCCTTAAAAAACAGAAACCAGAATCCCTAGCAGCAAGAGTTCTGCCCTCCCAAGACAGCCCAGAGCAGGCCAGGCCCCGAGGGCCTCCCTCAGGCCAACCACAGCCCTGCCAGGGCCCCTGGAGCCAACCCCAACTTAAACCAGCAAGTCTGTCTTTTAAATAAGTTTGTCAACACAGGCAGGTAAGTGTGCTCTAAAAGATCCCCCTTTCACTTCAGTTTTAGGACAAATCACCCACCCACGGAAATCACACACAAGAAGACTGGCGGGCGGGGGGCCAGCGCGTGGGCGGCTCAGTCAGTTCAGCGTCCGCCTGATGGTTTCGGCTCAGGTTGTGACCTCAGGGGGATGTAATCTCAGCCCTAAGGCGGCTGTGATAGATGGTTGATTGCCAATAGCCAGAATGGGGTTTGGTGACTCACAAGGTACCACAGAGAGCTGCAGACTAACCTGGGTCCTAGCCCAGAGGGGAGTCAACAGGCCACCCTGCCTGAAGCCAGAGCACCCGAAGGGGCTACATCTCTAGTGAGAAGGTGGCAGAGGAAATCTGCGCCCCCAAAGGGCACCAGCAGGGAGACTTGCCTATTTGAGCCACAGCTCAGTGCAATCAGGAAAGAAATGACAGCTCTGAGAATACAGGGCCCACACTCTGCCTACGCGCCTCCCCTAGGTACCCACCTCATGCAGCCCCACCTGCTCTTAGGGGCTCCTCGCCTGTTCAAGAGTGACCTGTAGGGAAGCCTTTCCATTGATCGCCCCCGCCTTGGGGCCTGCCACAGGGAGCCCATGCAGCCTGGGCAGGCTTCCCCATCACTTCCAAGACACGTACTGGAGTCTGGCTGGGGGGCTCCTGTGGAGCTTCGTATGGTCTGGGGTTAGGGCTGCGGGGTTCATGGTGACTCCAGTGCTTTCTCTGGCAAGTTTCAAACCACCAGCCTTCCCAGGAGCAGCCAGCTACAAGGGCTGCACACTAAGGGACCAAGTCACCTCTGGGCTCGAGAGTGACACTATAGCGCCCCCTACCTCAAGTGTACTGGGCAAGGAGGGAGACGCCAGGTGCTCCAAGTGCAGGAACCTACACTTTGGCCTCAGTGAGAGGCCTCAAAAATAAAAAGCTCTCTGCTCATTCCGCAGCCCAGATGCTTGTTTCTGTTAACAAAGTGTCTTGCTGGCTCCGTGTGCACTCACGCAGCCCCCTCACGAGTCAGACCCAGGCACAGACAGAGCGTGCCAGAAACCTCCTCCATGTGTGTGAGGAGCCTCATGTCCTCATGGCCCTCCACAGGGCACTGCTAGGCCCAGCTCTTCGTTCTTCCGGAGACGGAGCCAGTCTCCCAAGTACAGAACTCTCTGGAGGGACACAGTGTCCTCGTGCCACTGGTCAGTTCCAATGGCACTTCCACAAATGGCCCCAGGCAGAACCCCTCTGCATACCTCTCCCTCACGGCTGTCTCGGTAGAAAGCCATCAGAGGGACAAGGCTGCAGAAGGGGCCCTCGTGCAGTTTGGGGTGAGAACGGGAGGAGCTCCAAGGACCCACGACAACCTCTAGGCTCCACCCTGCCCATAACCTGCACACAGCCCTCTCAATGTGACCCCAATGCCCACGCCAGCATCCAGATTCCCTCTGCAGTCCCAGGCTACTCGCCTGCACAAGGAGAGCCACCACCCTTTGCACTCCCGATAGCCTGTGCCCTGGCCAGGCTAAACCAGCTACCTTCCCTGCTCTCCAAGGAGCTGAGCTAGCCCGTTGCTCCAAGGAGGGGGCCTCCCAATCTGTCCTCCTGGGGGCTCTCCTTCATCCCAAGGGGCCACCCTACCTCCTTGGGCCTTGCAGTCACTCTTAGCAGAGCTCAGGAGTTCTGCACAGTGACCGTCCCTCTAACCCACTGTGGTTCCACTCTCCTGACCAGACCAGACTGAGATGGTCCTCAAAATGTTGGTTTCAGCATGGGTTAGAATTGTGGTTTTATTCCAGTAATTTTAAACTGTGAAATCGCACCTCTCCTGCCTGAAAGGGGTGGCTCATGTCCCTCCCTTGCTGTGAAGACCACAGGAGAGAGGAGGCAGGAAAGCAGGCCACACACCGCACCATATCCTGACTGAGGATCAGGATCCAGTCTGTGCCCGAGGCCCCCCCACTTCTCTACGGCCCCCTCCTCAGTGGGCCAATATGGAAACGAAGCAGGACAGCACACCCAGGGCTGAGCAGCGCTTGAGACAAAGTGAGAGCACAACAGAGGCTTACGAGAACCACATATCACTGGCTCTTAAGACATGTGCCGATTTCCGAACATGAACTGTGAAAAAAGCTCTCTATCACAATGACTAAAACCTGGTATTTCTATAAGAATATATTAAGAATTAAGATACAAGACTGGAGAGTGAGTCAGTCACCACTGTATCCAGGTGCACAAACAAGCTCCCTCTTTCTCTAGTGCTGGGGCTGGTGGGAAAGACAGGCAGGTGTCCCTGAGAGTTGCTTGCTATCTGGGTCAAAGCCAGGTCAGCCTGTGGACCTGCACAATGCTGCGCCCCAGCACCTGCTCCCCCCCCCACCACACCCCAGCACCGATTAACCTGGTAACACCCACTCAGTCACTCATGCTTCTCAAGGCCCATCCTCTTTCAACAGTGGCGATGACCAAAATTCGTCCAAGATAACCATTCTTCAGGGACAGGGGAGATGCAGCCGGCCCAATGTCAGCAAGCTTTACTCACGACCCCAAAAGACCTCAGGCTGACATAAATTTGTCATTTGTACCTTAAGGAGAGGACCCCTGTGCTAAACACAGACATGGCCTGGGACATACAGGTTTCCAAACCCTCAGCCCCTATGGGGGGTCACGTGGGCAATCACATAAAGCAAGGAGAAGGCACCTAGCCCACTGTGAGGTCTGAACATGCCCCCCCCCCGGCAGACACTATCTTGCCCAGAAAGATGTTCTCACCTGACGAGTAAGATGCCAGCAAGAAGCGGTGCAGCTGCAGGCACAACCTTCTGTCACTAGAGCAACACGTCCGAGTCCCAGTAACCAGATTCTTCCGGATGGTTTCTGAGCTATGACCCTTTCCACCCTTTTTCTCACAGAGAATGGTGCTCAACAAGTATCTTCTCATGCTCAAAGAGGAAAAAGAATGAGACACCAAGGACGGACACAGGACTTCCTCGCTTCTGCACCCTGACGATATGCTCCCTCGCCCCTCATGGCATTCTGTCCACGTCCTCCGTGAACTGCCTTGGAAATGCTCACACCAGAGAATCCACTCTTCCTCCCCAAGTCCCCAGAGACCCGAGGCGTTTTCTTTACTCTCTATGATGCTTACTGATTTTAATGGCTAAAAAAAAAAGGGAGACGCAAATTAAAACCACAACAACTAAACCTCGCAAGATTAACCATTCCAGGTGCGGGCGAGAATGTGGGAGAACCAGGGCTGCTCTCACATGGCAGGCAGGAGCACAACACGCACAGCCACTCTGGAAAGTTGCGTGGCAGCTTCTCGCAGAGTGAGGCCTACACCTTCCATGTGCCCAGGGAATGCTCACCGCAGCTCGGCTCCTCACGGTCAAGCACTGGGAACCCAAAGAACGTCCGTCCGCCCACGGGCAGGTCCACACAACACGCGGGAAGCACGCTCCGATGCACCAGCACAGGCAGCGCGAGCGCACCCCGGACGCACCATGCTCAGGTGAAGACAGCAGCCGTGAGAAACCTTACGCAGGGTTCCGTTCACGTGACTTTTCCAGAAAAGCAAAGCTACAGTGACTGAAAGCGGGCCTGCGGCTGCTGGAAACTAAGAAAAGTGGCTCAGAGCCAAAGGCACAGAGAACAGTCACGGTGCTCGAAATGTTCTGTTGCACTTTGCTGGCGGCTGGAAAATACAGGCACCTTCCAAAGTTCAAAGTGCACACTTGAGACGAGTAGATTTTACTGTGAAAAGTATCTCATAAAGCCCATTTTTAAAATAATACCGTCAAATATTCCAGGAAGAAAAGCACAAAAGATGACCGAACACTGGCAAGGCACTGGGTGCTGGTGTAGTCGGGAACCAGCACGGCACACCCCTTACAGTGAGCTTTCACTTCCCCCATAAAAACTGTGGCTTACTTAAGTCTTTCTACACCTACAATAACCTAAGTTCTTCCTGGGAACTTCCTTATGCACGTGTGCACCCCTAGAACTTAGGGGACACCCCGCGGCCATTCACGTTAGCATATGCTGTCCGGTAAACTGCAGACAAGCAGAGATAAGCAATCATCATGTCCGTGTAAACTGTAACACAGCAGCTGTTTTCCAACGGTTTCAAGACAGAGTGTGCTGGCTAATGTCATAATTACTATGACCCATTCCACCCCAAAACTCAGTGGCTTACATGACAAGCACAGGCCTGCGCAGGGTGCCTCTCCCTCTCTGCACAGCAGCCCCCAAAGCATGTTCTTCTCATGGAGGCGATGGGAAGACCCCCGGGGGCGAGTGGAAACGAGCTAAGGTTTGAAAGTGGCAGGCAGACACTGTCTACATCCCACAGGTCACGTCACATGACCAAGCCCCACACCCTTCCTCCAAAAACAGAGCTCACCCGTGAAGCCATAGGCCTCCAGCTCCCTTGAAGGCAAGGTTTGGGATTATAGATGCAACTTTCTGATGCTCCTAGGACTGTCTTCCGCGTGTGTTTGTAACTCCCCAGGACGGTTTCGTGCACAACCATCACGTACATTTCTCTACATACCTGCCGCTCCTTTCCTTTTCTTCCACAACTCTGACCTCTCCTCTCGGGTTATTTGTTTCTGGCCTAAAGTACATCCTTTAGAATTTCGTGGGAAACTCGTGGGAAACCATTTTTGTCTGAAAAAGTTCCATTTTAGCTTCATTCTTAGAAGACACTCTTGCAGGGTACAGTCTCCAGCTGGTTGTTCAGCACGCTGCCAGTCTGTAGTCCGCTGTGTGCCGGCTGTCAGCACAGAGCATCCCCTGCCCGGCTGCTCCCAGGACCGCCTGTCTCTGGACTTCTGCGTTCCCACAGTAACGTGTCTACACACACATTTCACTGCAGTTCAGGAAGTTTCATGCATTTTTTTTTAAGATACACAAATTTATTAAAATTTTGAAAATATTTAACAATTTATTGAAGTCAGAAAAATAAATTCTCAATATATAAAATCTAGAAAGGTGGAATTAGGAATTAGATTTCAAAGGATTTTGAAGAAAAAAAAAAAACGATGGTTAAATGCCACGAAGTAGGCGGCAATGCCTCAGCGTGTGCGTGCTGTCAGGCCAGAGAGCCTCTTCCATCCTCGTCAAGGGAAGCTCGGACCTTCTCTCCTTCCGCACACACAATTTCCTGCGATCTTAAGGGCGTCACATCCTCCCCCCTTTCCTTCTGAGACACCGATTACACCTTTCAGACTTTTTCACCACACCCCTGTCTCTCACCCACTGCTCTTTATCTGTCCTTTATCTGCCCTCCATCCATGCAGTATCCAGGAGGGGTTTTGTTCTTACCTATCATTCAGAGCACTAATCTCTCTGCAATTACAGGTGCTGCTGGAAACCCAGAGTCCTTCATTCTGGTTACTGCAGGTCTCAGTTCTGGAATATCCATCTGGTCCCATCTCACAATCCACCATGTCACCTTTCACACATATGTCTCCTGCTCAAAATTTCAAGTGTGACTTTTCTTTAAAAATGGTAGACTTCCTTCTTTACTGTGATCTGACTCTGGTCTCAGATGCTCCGTAATTCTGTCTCTGCTGGTTCTTGCTCATGGCATCCTGATGTGCATGGTCACTATGACTGAACGCTGGACGTTGTGTGAGAAATCAGTTCTAGGAATCATGTGCACGTACAGTGATAGTGCCCTCCTCTGGAAGGTTGTTCTCTTACCCAAAGCCAAGTGTAAAGTCTGAGGTTCTGTGGGGTACCCAGGTGTCTGAAGCCCCATGGCACATCTGTGACAGTCCACTCCTGCCCTCAGGGCCTTGCCTTTGAAAGTCTCAGTGTAACGTGGAAGGGTGTCCACTTCTGGTGGGCTCTAAGCTTTGATCTTTCTCCTAGACCAGAGCTGCTCAACCTCAGCACTCTGACATCTGTCTTGTGCATGGCAGGACGGTTAGTAGCCTCCCTGACCTCCCTACCCACTAGATGGCAGCAGCGCACCCCCACCCAGTTGTGACAACGCGGTCTCCAGATGTGGCCAAATATCCCCTGGAAGGCAAAATCACACTGACAGGTAACCACCCCTCTTGACTTTCATGGAGACCAAAATGTCTGTTTCACAGCTCGCTCTTTGGGGTAGCAGATGCCCCTGAGGCACAAACAGCTTGGTGCTGTGCTTGCTGACGTGGACACTTACCTCCTCCTAGAGGAGTCTCAGGAATCCTCCTTTCCTCTTGTCACTCTACAGACTTTCAAGATTTTTTTTTTTAATATTGTATCTTTCTGTTTTCAGTAGAAGGTGTGGCTGACGTCTGCACTGTCCAACGTGGCAGCTTCTAGCCACATGTGGCTGCTGAGCACCTGAAGTGTGGCCAGTCTGAACTGAGTGTGCTGAGTGTACAACGAGGTTTCAGAGACTTGCATGAAAAAAATTTAAGATATCTCTTTACAGAAAGAGATAACTTTTTCTATTGACCACATGTTGCAACGAGAGTATTTTAGGCATACTAGGTTAAATAAATTAAAAATAGGTTTTTTTTAAAGTTTTTTGTTTTTTTAGCAATCTGTACGCCCAACATGGGGCTCAAACCCACAACCCCCAGATCAAGAGTCACGCATTCTTCTGGCTGAGCCAGCCAGGTGCCCCTAAAATTAGTTTCATCTGCTTCTTTTTACTGTTTTTAAATGTGGCTACTAGAAAATTTAGAATCACATGCCTGTCTGCATTAGTGACTTGAATTCTATTTCTCCTGGACGGGCACACACCTAAATGATCTAACCTGACAAAACTGGAACAGAAGCCCCAGGGGGCACATTTGTGAGGACAAAGGGTAGGTCTTCTCTTCTCTGTTACTAGTCAGGGCATACACATACGCAATAATGCCAACTGGTTAACAGAGAGGAGGGAACCTCTTTCCCTACCTAGGACAGCTTAGCTTAGGCAGGCACGAAGACAGAAGAAACAACCGAAGTCTTGTTTGTCCCCAAAACACTTATACAGAGAATCCGAAGATTTACCATCTGAAAGGCCGTGCACTCTTTTTTTTTAAGATTTTATTCATTTATTTGAGAGAGAGAGACAGCAAGAAAGGGAACACAAGCTGGGGGAGTGGGAGAGGGAGAAGCAGGCTCCCACTGAGCAGGGAACCCGATGCGGGGCTCGATCCCAGGACTCCAGGATCACGACCTGAGCCGAAGGCAGACGCTTAACCGAATGAACCACCCCAGCGCCCCTATTAACTCTTTTTTAATAACAACACGATTAACACATATTAGGCACTCACTTTCTATGAAGAAGCAATTTATACATATTTCCATACATAGATATAATTAGTGTAGCAGACATGGACCCTCCCTTCAATTAAGGACTGGAGCTGCCGAGCGTGTGGTTAGCTGGCAGGGTTAGCACTGTCAGGGACGGCCCTCCTTGGCTTCGAGCCACAGCTGAGCGAGGGGGTGGTACAAGGGCCCAGCCATTCCCACCCAATGCCAGACGCCTCTAACAGGCAATCTTCACCCCAAAGCTCCCTAATGGGCCGGCGTGTCCATGGGCACCTCCTCTGCCCAACTCCAGCCCTCTCCCTCCCTTCACTTCTCAGTGGTGCTCCTCTCTCATAACCCTCTGTACTCCAAGCCCGTCTCGGGGTCTGCTTCACAGAGAACCCAGACCGAGGCGAACATCGACACCCCCCTTCACAGCTGAGCAAAGACACAGAGTAAGTAACGTGACAAGGTGGCACAGCTAGGAAGCATCAGAGCAGGGACACGTCTGGGTCAGGGCAACCTTACCCTTAACCACCAACTGATATTCCCTTGAAGAAACAAGGGAAGTTATAAGCGCCTCACCAGAAAGATATGCAGAAGGCAAACAAGCGCACGAAAAGATGCCCCACATCACGTGTCATCAGGGAAACGCACACTAAAACAACAGTAAGCTCCCCTCCTCTAAGTAAGTAAATAAATAAAATCTTTAAAACAAAAGTTTAAGGGGCGCCCGGGTGGCTCAGTTGGTTAAGCGTCTGCCTTCAGCTCACGTCATGATCCTGGGGTCCTGGAATCGAGTCCCACATCGGGCTCCCTGCTCAGTGGGGAGTCTGCTTCTCTCTCTCCCTCTGCTGCTCTCCCTGTTCATTCTCTCTTTCACTCTCTCCCTCTCAAATAAACAAATAAAATCTTCAAAAAAATTTAAAAAAAAAATAATAAAACAGTAGTAAGCTCCCTGTGCACCTGCTGGAACGGCCCAAATCCAGCCCCAGAGGCTGGTGAGGACGTGGAGCAGCAGGAACGCTCATGTTTGTGGCTGGTGGGGACGCACAGTGGAGCAGCCACTCTGGGAGACAGTCTGGCGGCTTCTTACAAGACGACACATCCCGTCACCACACGATCCAGCACTCACGCTCCCTGCTCTTTACCAAAGGAGCTGAAAGCTTATGGCCACACCAGACCTGCCCCCAGGATGTTCCCAGCAGCTTTATTGATAGCTCTAGCCGCGCCATTCGTAACTGACCCAACTTGGAAGCCACCAAGATGTCCTTCAGGAAGTGGACAGATAAATACACGGGGGCCCATCCAGACCCTGGCCTATGAATCTGGGACGAAGAGAAAGGAGCCATGAAGCCATGGAAAGACGTGGGGAACCTTAAAGACATCTGACTGAGTAGAGGAAAGGCTGCACACTGTAGGATTCCGACTCTGGGACATTCTGGAAAAGGCAAAACTACAGAGACAGTAAAAAGATGAGTGGCTGCCAGGGTATGGGGGAAGGAACAGATGAACAGGCAGAGCAAAAGGATTTTTAGGGCACGGAAACTACTCTGCATGACACTATGACAGTGGATTCATATCATCACACTTCTGTCCAAAACCGCAGAATGCACAGCACCAAGAGTGACCCCAAGAGTCAACTGTGCACTCTGGGTGATAAAGACATGTCTGGAGGCACTTGGGTGGCTCAGGTCATGATCCCAGGGTCCTGCGATCCAGCCCCACATCGGGATCCCTGCTCAGCGGGGAGTCTGCATCTCCCTCTCCCTCTGCAGCTCCCCCTGCTTGGGCTCTCTCTCTGTCAAATAAATAAATAAAATCTAAAACAGAAGACGATGATGACGACGATGACGATGTGTCCATGTAGGTCCATCAACCATAACAAACGTACACCCTGGTGGGGATGTCAACAATGAGGAGGTTGTGCATGTGTGGGCAGGGGTATACGGGAAATTTCTGTACCTTCTTCTCAATTTTGCTATGAACCTAAAACTGCTCTAAAACAATAAAATAGTAACAAAAACAAATTTTTAAAAATCTAAGCAATGAAGGTTACAGACCCCCCAAAATACACACACACACGTGTATATATATATATATATATATATATATAATGTGTGTTTGTATATATATGAAAAAGCAAACCTTTTCACAGACAATTTCAGAAGTTTCACAGACCTAAAAGATCCTTAGGCCCAGTTAAAAATATGAAAACATAACACTCTCCCCAGGGCTCAACAGAGAAATACCCAAATTCCACTAGTTTTTGCATCGCTTGATAACACAGGATATGCATTCTCAAGTCCTGAAAAACCATCCATTCCTAGAAATTCTGCCTTCCACCCACCCTTACAGCTCCCTGGGCTCCGTCCTAGCCCTCTCTTCCATTCACTGACTCCAGGCAACTTCAGGCACTCTCGTGGCCTCACAGAGGCTTGAACCAGATCTCAAACTCGGAAAAATTAAAGGTTTAAAACAAAGGCTTAAAGGATTAACCAGCTTTTCAGTCCTCACGACTGAAAACCTACACTTGACAGTTCTTCAAAATGGGGGTGTCCAGGTAAAGAGGCGGCTACCTGAGTGGATCAGGTCATGTGGTACACTCTTCATTCACAAAGCCAAGCACGCTTCATTACCAAGTGCTGAATTACTCTGTAATACCTGAAACAGACCATGAGCAACCTCAGGCAGAGCACTTCTTTGAGATTCATACTTTGAACCAGCCCAGGAAAAAGGCTGGGTCCAGGGAAGGGCCACCCTACCTGGTGAATTCTACACGACTTGTCAAATTCAAGAGCAACCAATGGCTTGACTTTAACCACGTTTTAGTTCTAGGGGCACCTGGGTGGCACAGTAAGCTGACCGTCTGACTCTTGATTTCGGCTCAGGTCATGCAAGGAGTCTGCTTGAGATTCTCTGCCTCTCCCTCTGCCCCTCACACTCACTCACTCGTGCACGCTCTCTCTCTCTCTCATAAGTAAGTAAGTAAATAAGTAAATAAAGTATTTAAACACATTTTAATTCTAACAGAGCCATGAGAGTAATCGTGCTCAGAACTCTGGTTTGAAGCGGAAAGAATTAAAATGGCATCAGAAGACTAGTCCCCACTGTGTAAAATTTACAAAAGCCCATTTCATGAAAAAGATTGAACACACTTACCTTTAAATTTTGATCTAATGTTTGCCAGTTCTTTGTTTATTCTCTTTATTTCTGCTTCTTTACTTTTGCCTAAAAAAAGAGAACACAAATGCATTCTTACTTCAACTGATTTCTGAACAAACGTCTATTCCCTGACAAGACCAACACATCAGAATCGAAGGCAGAACCACTGCTTTTAGGAGGCAAGGAAAGAAGCAATCTGCCAGCAGCCAAAACCAGTAGGGAGGTGGCTGGGACAGAAGCTGGGGCCCTGACACAGGCCCCCCAAGTCAAAACAGGGCAAGTCCGTAAGCACCACACAGGAAAGCAGCCACTCTAGAAAGCGAGGGGATCTACAGCACCGTTTTTAACCCCACCTTTGCCACAGTTCTGGAACTGAACACACTCAAAATACCTGCTAAACACTTTCCATAATAAATCATTATCAAGCTAATAGTTTACTCCTAAAATGGCTGTTACTGCCATGGGTAATTTTTTAAATAACTATAATGGGCTTCTAATTTTCTTTCTCTATGAAATTTACTGACCTACAAAATCTGATAAATCCACTTTTACCCTATGCGATGAAGTCTGGGAAGTTGTCTCCATTATAGGTAAAAGAGATGAAAGATACATTATACGCATGACAGTCAAATTTTGCCACACCCTAGATTGCTAAATTGGACTTAATCCAACAAATATTTGTGTGCATGGAGCAGGTCAGATGTGGAATGGAGATCAGACCATGTTCAGTTTTACTCCACGCTGGCCGAGTGTGGAAACCAAGGCCTAGAGAGCATGGGAGGCTTTCTAAGGGCTACACACCTTGACAAGTACTATAAAAATATAAGAAATGATTCATCACACAGGACACTGTGAGTTGTATATGAAAACACATCTCCATAAATTCCCATCACTTTGTGAAAGCAGGAGCCAAGTTTACTATGAAGTACCCTCTCCAGGCAAGTCCTTGCATGAGTGACTGCACTCGCAGTGGGAGGAAAGGCCTCCGCAGCAGCCACCCCACCAGAACACTGCCAGCCCCTGGTGCTCACAGATGCCCAGACCTGGGGCGCACCTACACTGCCCACATGCTCAGCCCTCCTCTGCCTCCCCTTGTGGAACTTATGTCACCTCCTCCAGCAAAGCAACCTCCCTCTCTCCAGGACATTCCCAGAATATCATTTATCTTTTACTGCTAACTAGCTAAAAAACAGGGCCCTAGAAAGCCCCTGACAGAGCAGGTGGTCAGGACAGGGCTACGTGGCAGGCTCACTCACCAGGCACCATTTGAGATGCCAAGACGTAGGCTAAAACAACACTTTCTGCCCTTAGGTAGGGGTCGGGGGGCTGGAGACCTTTAACAGAACAAGCACAGGTCAGCTCTGGGGAATGAGGGGTGCAGGTAGGCTGGGAGGGGGCATCCAAGCACCCTCACCAGCCCTGATGTCATGCAGGCCAGAGCCAGTCACAGTAGCTAAGATACGGAGCAGCCTGGGTGGCTCAGTCGTTAAGCGTCTGCCTTCAGCTCAGGGCGTGATCCCAGCTTTCTGGGATCGAGCCCCACATCAGGCTCCTACGCTGGGAGCCTGCTTCTTCCTCTCTCACTCCCCCTGCTTGTGCTCCCTCTCTCGATGGCTGTCTCTGTCAAATAAATTAATAAAATCTTAAAAAAAAAAAAAAAAAAGAGCAGCCAAAGGCGCCCTGAAGGGTTGGGAAGGGGGCACCAGGTAGAGCAGTGGGCTTTAACAGCCCAGGGTGGCAGGTCAAGGGCAAACTGCTTCTTAAATCATTCTCAAAAAGTGTTATCTTAGCTGAAGTAAGCTTTTTGGATTTGGCTCAAATGGCCATGAAAATGATATCTTGGTAGCCTTCTGCTTCACACCCACTCAGACTCCAGGCAGCTTCCCAACACAGCCTGGACTGACCGTAGAAGACAAAGCACTGTGCATGTGTGTGCACCTGAGTGTGCATGTGCCCGTGTGTGTATATGTGTGTGTGTGTGTGTGCACCCGTGTGTGTGTGCGTGTGTGCGCCTGGGTGTCAGTGTGCACCGTGTGTGCCTCTGTGTGTGTGCACGCATGCACCTGGGTGTGAGTGTGCACCCGTGTGGGGGGGGTGCACCCGTGTATGTGTGCGCGTGCGCCTGGGTGTGAGTGTGCACCCGTGGGTGTACGTGTGTGCGTGTGCGTGCGGGTGTCTGCGGGTATGTGCATGCCTGTGACTCCACATGTACATGTGTGCTTCTCACGAGGTGCACAGGAATCCGTTCCTGTGCTGCTCTCTCTGGTACGTGCGCTCTACTCCACTTACAGGAAAAGAGACCCCGAGCGGCAGAAAGTTACATTGTGCAGGGGTCAGATCTACAGCAGAGACTGGGAAAAGACTGGGAGGCAGTGGAAAGAAGCAGTAATGCTAAATGAGCTTTCATAAAATCTGCAGCTATTACCCAAGATTGGAAAATCACTAAATAAAACTAAAAGCACGCAGTTGTAGGGTTAACCAGCAGGAGAAACAGAAACAAATGATTAAGCCATGCTCCATCCGTGGAACAAGACCAAGGGTGAGGCAAGAAGCTGTGGCATTGTAGCCAAAGGTTTTTAAAGTGGCCAATTTACAACAAACACACAAACACACATTTTTTTCAATCAGTGCAGCTGAGGGTTCTCCTGGAGAAGAGCATACCCCAAGAGTAGGCTTTAGAGCCAGGCATGTGAGGCTGGAATCCCAGAGAAGCCTATGTTCCCTCTGCAAGTCAGGGGAAGTTACTTTACAT
Organism: Ursus maritimus; assembly: GCF_017311325.1. Lineage (NCBI taxonomy): Eukaryota > Metazoa > Chordata > Mammalia > Carnivora > Ursidae > Ursus > Ursus maritimus. Next base: position 46,790,310 of record NW_024424786.1, read on the forward strand.
CTCTGAGCACACTTCTTCAAAAGGAAAACCACCAAAAGCCAGGACTTCACGTAGTTCATCTGTGTGAGAGAAGGGAGAGAGGAAAGTGGCGTAACAGCCAGACCAGAGGACGGGAGAGCCGCAAGCAGACCCGGGTGAGCTCAGAAGGCTGAGTGTGAGGACCGGGGGGTGGAGCAGCCTCCCACCAACCAAGGCCATTGGGCCTGCTCTGAGTCACACTGAGCAGGAGAGGAGCAATGGGACAGGGAAGGTCCACAGAAGCAGGACAGAGGCTAGGAACCTCTGGAAGCAGTCACCAGGTAAAGACAGCAGAGGGGGGAGCACTGTGCAACAGAAAAGCCACCCTGGACCGTGCCTCCAACCAACAGCTCAGAAAACTAATTCCACATAAAAATAAGCAACAGGCAAGTACTCGAGTCAAATCCCACATCAGGAGACTATAAGAACAAAGCAAAACAGGAGCAGAACAGTATCCCCACCAACAAAGAAAGTGCCTCAGGAAGACCCAACAGAAGAGATCAAAATCAGAGCCCACTATTTCAAAATAAGCAGAGAGACATTAAGAAAAATACAGAAGACAGCTAAAAATCCAGTAGAAAAATTCAGATATTAGGCAACAGAAGTAAATTAGAAATTTAAAAAATCATTCCAGAAATGAAGAATAACCTAGAAGGAATACAAGAACAAACATAACAGAGGTCTTGACAGAAGCAGAAGATACAAGAAACATTATTTAAACCAAACAGAAATGAAGAACGAAATAAAGGATTCAAGAAAAAGTAGCAAATATTGAAAATGGACAAAGACACAACGTATGGCCAGCAGGAGTCCCTGAGGAAGACCCCCAACTAAGCAGCAGAACAGACGACAATGTGTCATTTGAAAAGACTTTCCGGAAATTACCACACCTGTACCTGGGAATATTGACCCCAAATAACACAAACCAACACCTAGTCTAATAAAAGTACTGGACTTCAGGGGCACCTGGGAGGTGCAGTCGTTAAGCGTCTGCCTTCGGCTCAGGGCGTGATCCCGGCGTTCTGGGATCGAGTCCCACATCAGGCTCCTCCGCTGGGAGCCTGCTTCTTCCTCTCCCGCTCCCCCTGCTTGTGTTCCCTGTCTCGCTGGCTGTCTCTCTCTGTCAAATTAATAAATAAAATCTTTAAAAAAAAATAAAATAAAATAAAAGTACTGGACTTTAAAGGAAAAAAAAAATCCTTTGAACATCTAAGAAGAAAGAGCAAGCAGCTTATACAGGAAGGAAAATCAGAAGATACCCTCAGATCCCAGCATCACTTCACAGCGGAAGAAAAGGGTGTGATATCTGAGCTCTGCGCAGAAAGGAAACGTGAGACCAGGACTTTCCATCCAGCACAATCAGCCCCTAGTGTGCCCGGCACAAACTTGATCAACATGTGAGATTCCAGAGCGCCATGAGCAAGCCCTGGGCCGCTCGTGGCACTCCACAGTGAATGAGCGGACAGCTGAAGTTTCTGGGGACATCAAAAGAACAGCACCGAAGTGCGGGTGAAGAAGGAGAGCATGCAGGTATCGGCACACACAGATAAAGCAGGAGAGGCGGCCAGGCCAGGTGTCCCCAGTCACCACGCTGACAGTGGCAGGCTCAGAGACTGTTGTGGGTGTAACAGGATAAAGGTCACAAGTGATGAGGAGGTCCCCTACCCAGTCACCCCCAACGTCCTTGAGATTCCTGGTGTGGACGAGGCTCAAGAGAAAACCCTGGCTGTCCCAAACAGAGCTGGAGTCCACAATGCCCTCGGGAAGCATTTTCCCTTCAAGCCGTGTATGTGTATCTCCTAGAGCTGTCCTCTGAGGAGGCTTAGAACAACAACGTCGGGTAGCCCCAAGCACCCCCATCCCCAGATGGTGCTCTGGGAGCACTACTTCCCACCACAAGAAACCAGGCTTCTTGGTAAAACTGCTGGCTGCACAAGTGGGCAAGGCCCACGACAAGCCTGGACTTCACAAGGACTACCGAAGACCACATACCACGAGGGCCACGTCAGGAACACTCAGCACCCAAACGAGGAGACTCCATTAGCCAAAGGGGGGGGGGACAGCCTGAGCTTCAAAAAGGATAAGTAGTACAGCGGACAGTGGCAAAATTCACAAAAACATTTAAATCCATAAGTTCAAAATTTTATTTAAAAAAAAAAAAGCACCTAATTAGTCACCTCGAGAGGATATTAAGGAACAAGTTAACTTGAAAACTGGGAAGTCAAAGGAAAGAACCAAGCAGCTGTTCTGCCTCTTCCACATGAAGCATCCCCCTGGGTCATCGCACAGGAAGGGAAGGGTTTCTTGATAAAAGCATTCTAACACATCCATGAAAAGCATTCTGAGAAGATCACCATGTGGCATCCTCCCAGAGGACTGACTGGAACCGAGCAGGGAGGCGGACAGCTGCTAGCGTCACAAGGCGTCAGACAGACAGCACAAGCCCCCAGGGAACAGAAGAGCATCACCTCGAGTCTGGCCAAGGTGTCAGCTATATGTGGTCTGGCCTCCGTCCCCAGCTGCCAGACAGCCAAGAGCACGGTGGCACGCACTAGGACTTCCACAACTTAATGTCCCTTACATGTCCTGGGTCTTCAATATACTGTTGTGAGGAAAAGAAAGGAACACAGATTAAAAGATGAAAGAACAGGAATGTTTAGAAATGGGCAAGACCAAACCACAGCGTTCAGGATGCATCCTTGTGTGAGAAACCTGAAAAGGACACAAAGGAACCCAATGATGGCAGCAGGTTTTGGGGGAGGTGAATGGGACAGGGCACGTGGAAGGGCCTCTGGGGCCATCGCCCGGGTGGAAGTTACAAGGATGTTCACCTTATCATAACCCATCAATCTCCAAACATAGGTTTTATGTGATGTCTCCTGTTTTAGTTTACAACAAAAAGGAGAAAAGAAGAGGAGACTGCCTATTGAGGCAGTGGATCCCTGACCTGCAGGAATGTTCACACTGAAGCTGCTGGACACTGCCCTGCCCCAGGCTGGGTCCTCGGGTCCATCTGACCACGGCTTCCCCTGCACAAAACCCAAGTCTCTCCCAAGAGCAGAGGATGCCATCCATACCTCTTGTGCGGCCTGGGTACGAGGTCCTGCTCACTGTTCATCACCCCTCCCCCTTAAGGGGGGACCCCAAGAGATTCTCTGGAATCCCTAGCCATGCTCTTCTTCCCCACCCCGAGTCCTCTGCAGCAGCCTCCCCTCCACTTCACCCCTCCAACTAAGCAGTAAGGATGTCACCTCTTCAAGAAACCCCCCCAAACCCACCCAACAGGGCGGGGTGCCCCCTCGTGTCTGCTGCCACAGTGACCTTAGTCTCCCAGGCACTTCCTGTCCCTGTCCCCACCTGATCCTCTCCCACCTCAACAGCCTTGCACAGGCACCCCCGCCACAGGGCTGGCTGGCAACCAACATAGACAAAGGAGGCTGGGCAGGACGAATGGGGCTCCCTCTCGAGGGGAGGGGCCGGTTGGCCCATACAGGAACTCCCGGGAAGAGGGGAACTCACAAGAGGGTGCGCAGACACACCTCAGCGGAAGGCCCAGTGCAGGAGCCTACCTGGGCTCAGGTTTAGGCCGGACAGCCTAAGTCACAAACTCACCCCCATCTCATGGCAGAAACACCACCATGGGGGCCAAGGAGCACCTGCCCTCACCACATAAGCCGACAGACGGAGCCCTTAACTGGACACTGGCTGCTCTGACTCTGCTGAACAAGGCTATCCCTAAGCATTAACCCTGAAAACGCCAAGGGGGAATTCCACCTGCTAACAGGCCCATCCAAGTAAGTTTTAAAGGAAATCTAGTATGACTGCAGGTGATTGATAATCCATGTGCAGATTAACACATTCACACCAACAGGTGTGTCCCAAATTTACCAAAATGCCCTGGCAGGAGGCCTCTTCCACGGCGCACCTCCATGAGGTGAGGCTACCGCAGAGCGACCTGTCCACCGGGGTCTGTCAAGAGCTTTCCTGGCAAGGGCTGGTTCATGCTCACTCATACTGTACTTCTCTCCAGGCAGAGGACCCCAACAGCAACCAAGCCACCCCCCACTGCTGGGAGCAAATCTAACAAAATGTCTTCTCTTTTTAGATGAAGCATTAGCTTTCGCGATGCAGAGAGGCTTACTGCCCACCCTGACTTCAGAAACAAATTTTGAAAGGGAAAATGTGTCAATGAGAGGAACTGGACTAGAGTGATAGGCCTCACCGGGCTTGATCTCTGTTCCACAGTGAAGAGATTCTGGTCTTTGCCACCCTCTGTGGTCTCTATCTAAAAATGCAGCAGGCCGGTCAGCCACTGAGGATATAGAGCTTGTACCCGGCAATCCCCACGGTGGACTTAGGAGCTCTGCTGGCTAATGAATAACCTGGACGAGCCCAAAACCACTGCCCAAAAACGAGCTACGATTTGTGCCCAGTAAATAGCAAAAAATGCACTCTGTGCGGATAAGCTTTGATAAAAGCTCTTGGATTTTTAGAATTACCGTCCCTGGTCATTCTTCCGGAATAACATGCTGGTTAATGATTTCTTCTTGTTTGCATGCTGAACTAATCAACTGACAGTATTAGTGTTCTGTGACCCTAAGTTTGGAAACAAAGAGTACAGGAGCCTATCACAACTTATTACAAGATACCAAACCACTAAAATCTGAAGGTAGTAAGTATGAAATTTACAATAAAACTTGGTCTAAATAAGGAATTTTAGTCTGTATATAAGATGATTTCACTGGGCGCCTGGGTGGCTCAGTCGGTGAAATGTTTGCCTTCGGCTCAGGTCACAATCTCAGGGTCCTGGGATCGAGCCCCGCATCGGGAGCCCGCTTCTCCCTCTCCCTCTTCCTCTCCCTCTGCCACTCCCCCTGCCTGTGCTCACTCTCTCTCTCTCTCTCTATCAAATAAAATAAATAAAATCTTTTTTTAAAAAAAATGATTTCACTAAGTAAACCTAAAGCCCAAAATTTATCAAATAAAAGCCTATTTTTCTTTAAGTTTATTTTTAATAATCTCTATACCCAGTGTGGGGCTCAAACTCACAACCCTGAGATCAAGAGTTACATGCTCTTCTGACTGAGCCAGCCAGGAATCCCCAAAAGCCTGTTTTTGAAGGAAGATATTTTTGCTAAAATTACACTGAAGGTGTCAGCACAGTGGTCCACAAAGTCTGCAATCGAGCCTGGACTGGAATGCCGTTAAATGTCTCAACAGCTATGCGACCTGAGGCCATCAACTTAACCTCTCTGTGCCTCGGTTTCTCCTTCATTAAATGGGAATACCATCCATCAAAGGGCTGTGATGCGGACCACACAAGATAACAAGCAAAAAGTGCACACGAAGCAGTATGACCACAGAAGGCTATAAGGATCGTCATCAGGGATATTCTCTACATTTTCTCTTTCCTAATGCACAGGAAGGATGGGTCTCAAACAGAAACCCTCAACAACAACAGATCAGAAGACTTCAAACATCAAAAGTTGTTATGCCACAGAAGATAAAGCCACTCTTATCTCTAACAAATGTTAACTGGATTATCTTTTATTGAAGTGTAGTTGACATACATTATGTTAAGTTTCAGGTATACAACATAGTGATTCAACGTTTATATTCATTCAAGAGTGACCACCACTGGGCGCCTGGGTGGCTCAGTCAGTTAAGCTTTGACTCTTGGTTTTAGCCCAGGTCATGATCTCCCAGGTGGTGAGATCGAGCCTCCCATCAGGCTCTGGTCTGCTTGAGATTCTCTCCCTCTGCACCTCCCTCCACTCATGTGCTCTTTGTCTCTGTAAATCTTTTTTTAAACGAGTGATCACCAGTATAAACCTAGCTCTGTCAGCATACAAAGTGGCTACACTATTACCTATCACCAGTATAAACCTAGCTCTGTCAGCATACAAAGTGGTCACACTATTACCTATCACCAGTATAAACCTAGCTCTGTCAGCATACAAAGTGGTCACACTATTACCTATGCATTACATCCCCATTCATTTTATAACTGCTAGTCTGTACCTTTTAACCTCCTTCCCCTTTTTTGATCAAGCCCCAACCCCTCCATGGCAACCACCAGTATGTTCTTGGTATTTTTTTTTTTAAGATTTATTTGGGAGAGAGAGAGGAAGCACACATGCAAGCAGGGAGGAGGGGCAGAGGGAAAGAGAGAGAACCCCAAGCGGACTCCACGCTGAGAGCAGAGCCCAACTCGGACTCAATCTTAGACCCTGAGATAATGACCTGAGCTGAAATCAAGAGTCAGGCGTCCCACCAGTGTGTTCTCATGTCTATGAGTCTGTTTCTGTTTTGTCTTGTTTGTTCATTCGCCTGTTTTTTCAGATTCCACATTTAAGTGAAATCATACGGTATTTGTTTTTCTCTGACTTATTTCACTTAGCATAATACCCTCTAGGTCCACCCATGCTGATGCAGGTGGTACGATGACATTCTTTTTTTTCTTTTTTTTTTTTTTGGAGAGGAAGAGAGAATCTCAAGCAGACTCCCCACTGAGCATAGAGCCCAATGCGGGGCTCAATCTCAGGACCCTGAGGTTGTGACCCGAACCGAAATCAAGTCAGATGTTTAACTGACTGAGCCACCCAGGTGCCCCTTATTCTTTATAGCTGAATAATATCCCTGTGTGTGTGTGTGTGTGTGTGTGTGTGTGTGTGTGTGCGCGCGTGTACATGAGAAGTGCATATCAGCCATATCTTCTTTACCCCTTCATTTATCAATAGACACTTAAGTTGCTTCCCCATCTTAGCTACTGTCCATAATGCTGCAATGAACACAGGGGTCAAGGATCATTTTGAGTTAGTGTTTTTGTTTTCTCCAGATAAATACCCAGAAGTGGAATTACAAAATCCTATGGTATTTTAATTTTTTTTTAAGATTCATCTATTTATTTGAGAGAGAGAGAGAGCGAGCATGCGCACGAGCGGAGGAAGGGGCAGAGGCAGCGGGATAGTGTCTTAAGCAGACCCTGCGCTGAGCGTGGAGCCCGGCGGGGGCTCAATCTCAGACCCGGACATCACAACCCAAGCTGCAACCAAGAGTCAGGTGCCCAACTGACTGTGCCAGCCAGACACCCCAGTATTTTAATTTTTGGGAACCACCACACTATTTCCATAGTGGTTGCACTAAATTTCATCCCTACCAACTGTGCTCGAGGGTTCCCTTTTCTCCACATCTTCACCAACACTTATGATTACTTATCTCTTTGACAGCAGCCATTCTGACAGGTGTGAGGGGGTGTCTCACTGTGGCTTTGATTGTATTTCCCTGATGATGAGTGATGTGGAGCGTCTTTCCATGTGTCTGTTGGCCATGGTATATCTTAACAACTTTACTGTGATGTAATTCATACATCGTATAATTCACTCATTTAAAGTACATAATTCAATGGCTTTTAATATATTCACAGAGTTGTAGATTAATCACCACAATCTAATTTTAGAAAATTTTCACCTCTCCAGAAAGAAACCCCATGCCCTTTAGCAGTCACTCACCAGTGCCTCCCTCTTCGAGCCCCTGGCAGTCACCAATCCACCACCTGTATAGATTTCCTTCCTCTGAACATTTCAGATAAATAGCATCTTTATATGATCGTTCGTGATTGGCTTCTTTCACTTAGTATGTTTTCAAGGTAGCATGAATCAGTATTCCATCTCTTTTTATTGCTGAATAATGCTACATTACAGTTGATCCTGGAACAACATGGGTTTAAACTGTGCAGGTCCACCTAGAGGTGAATTTTTTCAATAAATACAGTATAGTACTATAAATGTATTTTCCTTATGATTTTCTGAATAACACATTCTTTTCTCTAGCTTACTTCATCGTAAGACTATTGTATATAGTGGTGCCTGGGTAGCTCAGGAGGCTAAGCATTCAACTATTGATTTCGGCTCAGGTCATGATCTCCAGGTGGTAAGATGGACCACCATGGCAGGCTCCTCACTCAGCAGCGGGTCTGCTTGGGATTCTCTCTCTTTCCCTCTGCCCCTCACCCCCGCTCGCACACATACATGTACTCTAAAATAAATAAATAAATCTTTAAAAAAAAGAAAAAAGAATATACTATATAGTACATACTACAACAAAATATGTATTGACTGTTTATGTTACCAGTTAGGCTTCTAGTCAATAACAAGCTATTAATAAAGTTTTGGGGGTGGGGGGGGCAAAAGTTACACACAAATTTTTTAATGCACAGGTGTCAGTGCCCCTAACACCACATTGCTCAAGGATCAACTCTATATGGATATACCATATTTTGCTATCTATTCATCATTTGATGGATTTTTGGGTTGTTTCCACTTTTGGCTACTATGAATAATGTTGCTATGAACACTGGTATAGAAGTGTGTGAACATGTTTCCATTTCTCTCGAGTGGACACCTAGGAGCAGAATTGGTGGGTCATATGATAATTCTTATGTTTAACATTTTAAGGAACTAACAAGATGTTCTCCCAAAGGATAGCACCATTTTATACCACCACGAGAAAAGAATGAGGGTTCCGATTTCTCCACAACTTTCCAACACCTGCTATGGTCCACCATTTTTCCCCCCAACATTTTTATTATACCCATCCTAATGAGTGTGAAGCGATATCTCACTGTGGTTTTTGCATTTGTCTGATGGCTTTTAATGTGCTTATTGGACATTTGTATAACCTCTTTGGAAAAATGTATATTCAAATACTTTAACCATTTTTAATTGAGTTGTCTTCTACTCAGCTCTTTATGTATTCTGGATACAAACCTTTTATCAAATATATGACTTTCAAATATTTTCTCTTATTCTTTGGTTGTCTTTTCACTTTTTTTTGGTTAAAGTTTTTTTTTTAATATATGTATTTTATTTATTTATTTGAGAGAGAGCATGAGCAGGAAGGAGGGGCAGAAGGAGAGGAAGAAGCAGGCTCCCGGCTGAGCAGGAAGCCCGACACAGGCCCTGATCCCAGCACCCTGGGATCACGACCCAAGCCGAAGGCAGATGCTCAACGGACTGAGCCACCCAGGCGCCCCTAAAGTTTTATCTATTTAAGTAATCTCTATACCCAACATGGGCCTCAAACTCACGGCCTCAAGACTGAGTGTCATGCTCCACTGACTGAGCCAGTCATATGCCCTTGACTTTTCACTTTCCTGATAGCATTCTGAAGCATGAAAGTTTTTAATTTTGATGAAGTCTAATTTTTTTGTCACTTATACTGTCAATGTATCTGAGAAACCATTTCCCAAGGTCACAAAAATTTACTCCTATGTTTTCTTTTAAGAGTTCTACAACTTGGGGCGCCTGGGTGGCTCAGTCGTTGAGCGTCTGCCTTCGGCTCAGGGCATGATCCTGGCGTTATGGGATCGAGCCCCACATCAGGCTCCTCTGCTATGAGCCTGCTTCTTCCTCTCCCACTCCCCCTGCTTGTGTTCTCTCTCGCCCGGCCCTCTCTCTGTGTCAAAAAAAATAAAAAATCTTTAAAAAAAAAAAAAAGGAGTGCATCATCCAGAATGAATGGTGCCTACTTTTACCTGCTGTGCAGACCCATGGACAAGGGGGAGTTTCACAAATAAAGGCCTCATTTACTAGTCAAGGCTCCTCCACGGGAAGCCTGCTTCTTCCTCTTCCACTCCCCCTGCTTGTGTTCCCTCTCTCTCTGGCTGTCTCTCTGTCAAATAAATAAATAAAATCTTTTAAAAAAAATAAGAGTTCTACAGCTTTAGCTTTTGCATTTAGGTTTATGATCCATTTTGAGCTAATTTTTGTGTACAGTGTGAGGCAGGGGTTAATTTCATTCTTTTACATGTGGATGTCCAGTTCTCCCAGCACCATTTGTTTAAAAGACTATTTTGGGGGCGCCTGGGTGGCTCAGCAGTTAAGCATCTGCCGTCAGCTCAGGGCGTGATCCCAGGACCCTGGGATCGAGCCCCACATCTGGCTCCCTGCTCGCCAGGAAGCCTGCTTCTTCCTCTCCCGCTCCCCCTGCTTGTGTTCCCTCTCTCGCTGGCTGTTTCTCTCTCTGTCAAATAAATAAATAAAATCTTTTTAAAAAATAAATAAATAAAATAAAATAAAAGACTATTCTTTTTTTTTTAAGATTTTTATTGGAGCACCTGGGTGGCTCAAGTCGTTAAGCGTCTGTCTTCGGCTCGGGGTGTGATCCCAGGGTCCTGGCATCGAGCCCCACATCAGGCTCCCTGCTCGCCAGGAAGTCTGCTTCTCCCTCTCCCACTCCCCCTGCTTGTGTTTCCTCTCTCACTGGCTGTCTCTCTCTGTCAAATAAATAAATAAAATCTTTAAAAAATATACAAAGCAGGGGGAGTGGGAGAGGGAGAAGCAGGCTTCCTGGCAAGCAGGGAGCCAGATGTGGGGCTCGATCCTAGAACACTAGGATCACAACCCGAGCCGAAGGCAGATGCTTAACAACTGAGCCACTCAGGCACCCCTAAAAGACTGTTCTTTTCCCTCACTGAACTGTCTTGGTATTCTTGTCAAAAATCAAATGATCAAAAATGTAAAGATTTATTTCTGTATTCTCAGTATTATTCTATTAATCTATATATCTACCCTTATACCATAACAACACTGTCTTGATTATTTTGAACTAAGTTTTAGAATAGGAAAGTGAATGCACCAACTTTGCTCATCTTTTCCAAAACTGATTTGACTACTATGAGTCCTTTGAATTTCTATATGAATTTTAGAATCAGCTTATCTCGGGGGCGGGGGGGAGGCACCTAGGATTTTTTTTTAATAAAGATTGCATTAAATCCATAAATTAATTGGGGATTATTGATATCTTAACAATACCGTCTTCCAATCCATAAACATGGGATGTCCTTCCATTTATTTAGGACTCCTTTACTCCCTTTCAACAATCATTTGTAGTTAAGTGTACAAGCCTTACACTTCGTTAGAATTTATTCCTATGTATTTTATTCTGGGGCTCAAACTCACAACCCTGAGATCAAGAGTTGTCACATGCTCTACTGACTGAGCCAGTCAGGTGCCCCTGTATTTTATTCTTTTTGATGCTGTTATAAATAGAATAGTTTCCCTCATTGTTAGTGTAGAGAAATACCATCGATCTTTCTATATTGATTTTATATACTACAACCTTGCTCAATCAATTTAAATTCTAACAGTTTTCTGGTGGATTCCTTATTATTTTCTAAATAAAGAACGATGTCAGCTATACATAGGGATCATTCTATTTCTTCCCAACCTGAATGCCTTTTATTCCTTTCTCTTTTGTCACTGCCCAGGCTACAATCTCCAGTATTAAAGAGGAGCAGTGAGAGCAAACATTCTTGTCATGTTCCTAATCTTAGAGGGAAACACTCAGTCTCTCACCATTAAACTAGGTCTTAGCTGTGGCCTTTTATAGATACCCTTTATCAAATCAAGAAGTTCCCTTGGGGCGCCTGGGTGGCTCAGTCGTTAAGCGTCTGCCTTCGGCTCAGGGCGTGATCCTGGAGTCCTGGGATCGAGCCTCACATCAGGTTCCTCGGCTGGGAGCCTGCTTCTTCCTCTCCCACTCCCCCTGCTTCTGTTCCCTCTCTCGCTGGCTGTCTCTCTCTGTCAAATAAATAATTTTTTTAAAAAATTATTAAAAAATAATAAAAAAAAGAAGTTCCCTCATATTTCTAGTTTATTGAGTATTTTTATAATTAAAGTGTACTCGGGGACACCTGGGCAGTTCAGTCAGTTAAGCGTCTGCCTTCGGCTCAGGTCATGATCCCAGGGTTAAAAAATAAATAAATAAACAAGAATATTTTAGCTTCTATACTCATAATGGACATTATACTGTAGTTTTCTTTCCTATAACGCGTTTGTCTAGTTCTGTTATCAGGGTAATAATTACCTCAGAATGAGTTGGAGAATATTCCTTCCTCTTCTATTCCTTTTTTTTTTTTTTTTAAGATTTCTTTTTAATTTATTTATTTGAGAGAGAGCACAAGCAGGGGGAGCAGCAGAGGGAGAGGGAGAAGCAGACTCCCGGCTGAGGAGGGAGCCCAACATTGGGTTTGATCCCCAAGAGCCAAGCTAAAGGCAGATGCTTCACCGAGTGAGCCACCCAGGTGCCCCTTCTATTTCTTTTCAAAGAGTCTGTAAAGGATCCGAACTGTTTAAGTTTTTGATAGAATTTACCAGTAAAGCCATCTGGGCCAGGATTTATTCTTGTGGGAATGTTTAAATTACTAATACAATTTCTTACTTGTTATAAACCTATGCAGATTTTTTTGTTTCTTCTGGAGTCAATTTCAGTTATTTGTGTCTTTCTATGAATTTTTCCATCTTATTTATCTAATTTTTGGTATACAATAACTCACAGCATTCCATTATAATACTTTTTATTTCTGTAAAGTCAGTAGTAATGGCCCTTCTTTCGTTCTTGATTTTAGTAATTGAGTCTTTTCTTTTTTTCTTGGTCATTCCAGCTAAAGGGTTGTCAGTTTTGTGGATCTTTTCAAAGAACCAATCTTTGATCTAATGTTTGTTATCTTCTTCTTTCTGCTTCCTCTGGGTTTTGTTTGCTCTTTTTCTTCCAGATTCTTACACTGAAATATCAGGTTCATGATCTGAGATCTCCTTCCTTAAATAGGCATTTATAGCTGTAAATTTCCCCCAAGTACTGTTGTTACTGCATCCCTTACAGTTTGGTATGTCGGGTTATTTTCATTTATCTTAAGTATTTTTTTAATCTCCCTTTGCTGAGGGAGGTCAGCAAGAAGATGTGATCCCCAGTTAACTCATGAACGAGACACAGGCGATCGGCAGGTCCTCACCCCATCCTGTCCTTGGAACATGGGTTCCACTTGCCTTCTCCTCTCCCAAAAGCTGTCCCAAGTACAAGTACGCTGACTCAAGACAGCGATGCGGTACGAAGACTATCCGGATGGTATATGTGACTGAATCCAGTTAAGGCTTCTATACAAACTTTTGAGCAGATTTGGTAAGCGGATGCAAAATCCGTTAGTCTCGCAGCTGCTCAACCTCGTACGTAAGTTGTTTTGCTTATTAAACCTGCCGCCTACTGATTTGGAGCGGCCTGCCTCTTTGGTCCGTCTCTCCCTGCCCCCCAAATACAGGGCCCAGTCTCAGACCACACCCAGGAAGCTCCCAAGGAGCTTACAAACCAACACCTGTGTTTTCTTCTTCGACCCAGTGGTTATTTAGGAGGGCATTTAATTTTCACGCATTTGTAAATTCTCCAAATTTCCTTCTGTTACTGATTTCTAATTTCATCCTGTTGTGGTTGGAGAACATACTTTGTATGATTTCAACCCCTTTAAATTTACTGAGGCTTTTTATGACACTCTATTTTGAAGTATGTTCCACGTGCGATGGAGAAGAAAGTGTGTACTCTGCTCTCGTTGGGTGGAAACAGTCCACAGATGCCTGTTAGGTCTGCTCGGCTTACAGTGCTGAGTCTCCTATCCACGGCTAGTCACATCTAATTGTGTATCTACTACTGAGAGTCATGTACTGAGGTCTCCAACGATTATAATTGTCTATTTCTCCCCTTCAGTTCATCATGTATTTTGTTCTATGGATTTGGGGGCTCTGTTATCACTTATACTATATTTGATATATACTTTGATTATACTTATATTTGATGTATCTTGAGAGATTCACTCTTTATCATTATAAAATGTTCTTCTAGGTCTCTAAATTTTTGTCTTAACGTCTATTTTGTCTGATCTTAGTATAGCCCCTTCAGCTCTCTTCTGATTACTATTTGCAAGACACATTATTTTTCTTCCTTGTACTTGTTACCTTTTAATCTATAGTCTTTTCAAGACAGTGTACAGTTGGATTTTTTTTAAAAATCCATTCTGCCAACCTCTGCTTTAAAAAAAAAAAAAATAGGCTCAACACAAGGCTTGAACTCACAACCCTGAGACTAAGACCTGAGATGTTATCAAGAGTCAGACACTCAACCAACTGAGCCACCCAGGTGCCCCCAGTCTCTGCTTTGTAATTCAAGTGTTTAATCCGTTTACATCTAAACTAATTACTGATAAGGTAGGGTTCCTATCTGCCATCTCGCTGTATTCTCCCTGTATCTTGCAGCCCGTCCCTATATTCCTCCATTACTGTCTTCTTCTGTGTTAGTACTTTTTAGTGCACCACTTTAATTCCTTTGTTTCTTCTGCTGTACTTTTAGCTAGTTAATAGTTGCCTAGAGATTATAATTAACACCTTAACACAATCCAGTCTGAGTTAATATGAACTTAATTGTAATAGTATAGAGAAATTTTTGTCCAAAATATGTCGTCTGTTCTCTTCCCCCTCCTTTGTACTATGTCATACAAATTACATCTCTAGGGGCGCCTGGGTGGCACAGCGGTTAAGCGTCTGCCTTCGGCTCAGGGCGTGATCCCGGAGTTCTGGGATCGAGCCCCACATCAGGCTCTTCTGCTATGAGCCTGCTTCTTCCTGTCCCACTCCCCCTGCTTGTGTTCCCTCTCTCGCTGGCTGTCTCTATCTCTGTCAAATAAATAAATTTAAAAAAGTCTTAAAAAAAAAAATTACATCTCTATACATTATAAGCCCATCGTTACAGTTTTATTTAAACTGTATTTAAATTAATTAAGAGGGGCGCCTGGGTGGCACAGCGGTTAAGCGTCTGCCTTTGGCTCAGGGTGTGATCCCGGCGTTATGGGATCAAGCCCCACATCAGGCTCCTCCGCTATGAGCCTGCTTCTTCCTCTCCCACTCCCCCTGCTTGTGTTCCCTCTCTCACTGGCTGTCTGTATCCTGTCAAATAAATAAATAAAATCTTTAAAAAAAAAAAAAATTAATTAATTAATTAATTAAGATTGTCTTATGCAGTTGTCTTTTAAACCAGATAAAAGACAAAGTTATTTTAAAAAATTATGCTTTTATACTTACCTACACAGTTGTCTTTACCATTACTCTTTATTTCTTCATGTATTCTATTATTTAATGCCTCTCATTTCAGCCTAAAGCACTCCCTTTAGTATTTATTGTAGGGCAGGTCTGCAAACAACAAATTCCCTTGCTCTTGTTTATTTAATAATATCTTAATTTCTCCATTTTTGAAGGGTGCTTTTGCTCTACACACAATTCTTGGTTGACAATCTTTTTCTTTCAGCATTTTGTAGATGTCAGCCCACTGCCTCCTGAGCTCCGTGGTTTTACACAAGAAGTGAGGTGTTAATCTTGAGGATCTCTCAAAAATGATGTCACTTTCCTCACTGCTTTCAAGAGTATCCCTATGTCTTTGTCTTTCAACAGTTTGACTATGGCGTGTCTAGATACTGAGCTCCTTAGGTTTATGCTATCTGGAGGTCATCTTGGATATGCAGACTGATGTTTGTGACCAAATTCAGGGAGTTTATGTCTTCAAATAATCTTTGTGCACCTTTCTCCTATTCCTCTCTTTATAGGACTCTAATTATTGATATATCAGTATGCTAGATGATGTTCCACAGATCTCGAGGCTCTGTTCATTTTTTTTAAGATTTTATTTATTTATTTATTTATTTGAGAGAGAAAGTGTGCAACCAAGAGAGAACAGAAGCAGGGAGGGGCTGAGGGAAAAGGAGAAGCAGACTCCACTGCTGAGCAGGGAACCAACCCGATGCAGGGCTCGATCCCAGGACCCCAGTATCACGACCTGCGCCAAAGGCAGACGCTTAAGAGACTGAGCCACCCAGGCGCCCCTGTTCATTTTTCTTTATTCTGTTTTTCTTCCTGTTCCTCAGATTGGATCTATACTTACCTTGATATTGATCTTAATTTAATTATCTTAACAAACCTACTCTCAAATTCACTGATTCTTTCTTCTGCCAGCCCAAATCTGCTGCTAAGGCCCTCTAGTAAATTTTTCAATTAGTTATTATATTTTCAACTCCAGAGTTTCTATTTGGCTTTTTTTTTTTTTAATAATTTCTACCTCTTCTTTGATATGCTCTATTTGGTGAGTCTCATTTTCATGTTTTTCTTTAATTCTATAGACACAGTTTAAGTTCTTGGAATAGATTTATAATAGCAGATTTAAAGTCCTTGTCTAATAAATTCAACATCTGGACCCTTTCAAGGATAGTTTCTACTGACTACTTTTTTTCCTGTGTATAGACTATATTTTCCTTTCTCTTCGCACATCTCATAATTTTTTATTGAAAACTGGGCATTTTAGGTAATATAATGTGGCAACTCTGGAAATCAAAATGCTCCCCTCCCCAGGGACTGTTGTTGCTGTTTGCTGTTGTTGTTGTTGCGTTTGTTTCTTTAATGACTTTCCTGAACTAGTTCTGTAAAGTCCGTAATTCCCTAGAGTTTACAACTACTGAAGTCCTTGCTCAGTTAACTTAGTGGTCAGTTCACAACTGGTCAGGGGTCTCCTTAAGTGCCTTAAGTGAGTGTCCCAGACATTGCCGAGGAATTCTGTGTGTTGAAGCCTTTCAATACTCGGGCAGATTATAACTCTACCTTTGCCTTCACTTCCTACTTGCACAGGGACTCAAGATTAGCCAGAGGTGAGAGACTGGGCCTTCTCAAGTCTTTCCTAGGCATACATACAATCCTGCACTCACGCAGCTGTCCAGATCCACAGAAATCTGTCAGAGGTTTTCAAAGCCCCCTGGTGGCATATCATTCTCCACATCTTCCTTCGAAGATTTTGGCCACACTCCTGTTTGCCCGTAACTGTAATATTAAACAACTGTCACTGACTGCATTCCACAACACACTAGGACACGGCTTTCCCACTGAACAAAGTCAAATAATGTTAAGTTCTGCAAATGGGGCTTTTCCAGAAAGCTGAAGGACTGACCAAACAGTAACAGTGCTCTAAGAACAGGACTTTTTGAGGGGCTCCAAACCCAATCTGTCCTTTTCAGTGGCTGCGAGGCTGCTCGTTTTCACAGCTACATGGTTGTGAAGCTGATTATTTTCAATGCCACTACAAATCATGGGGGAGGAGAAGGAGAGCAGCTCAAGTTCGAGGTTCAACAGTTTCGCTGAATAAATCTTCCTGAGACTGTTTTAATCTTTAGTCATTTCCAGAGCTCTGACAAAGTTGATTTGGACCATTTTGCCACTGTTTTCATTGCTTTTATGGAGGGATGGATCTATGGCGGTTCTCATTCCACCATTCTGAGTAAACAGCAATTCTGCTATAGACTCAAAGCCACTACAAATAAAGAGTACTTTACCATTCATGCCCTGTCAATTCTGATTTCTATATCGCCAAAATCCACCCTACCTTTCCATTCCTACTCCCTTGATTCAGACCTTCACCATCTCCTAGACCAAAGCAATTAATCTTTTCCTGATTTTTCTGCCTCTAAGCCTAGTCTAAAATCCACTCTCTGTATTCAAAATTACTGTTCCACTAATAAAAAATAAGTTGCATAGTGTCACTTTCCTGCTTAAAATACATCAGTGGACCACATCTCACAGAGGAGATTCCCCATGATCTGGTTTCAGCCTGTCTCTCCTACCTTGTTCTACTGCCACAACCCCACCTTGACCCACCTAGACACTACTCATACTAAAAACCACCCACAACTTTGTGCGTCCTGCTGTCACTCATGCCTCTCTTCAGTGTGATGCATGGTGCTCCCCACTTTCCTGAATCATCTCCTTACACTGTGAGCTTAGCAAGGCCTAACCCAAGTATTACCCCTGTATTACCATGCCTAACCACTCTCTCCTAAGCTGATTATCACTCGTTTTCACTATTCAGTTCACACCACTTAACACTATGCATTCAAGGGCTTGAGCAACTCTGAGGACAGAGACCATGTCTCATTATTCCCAGTGTTTAGTATGCAAAAGCAAACAAACAAACAAAAAAGCCACAGTCTTTATAATGCTCTACAAAGGCCTTACATACCTCTCGTCTCCCCACCTCCATTACCACTCTGACCTAACCTCCTACTCCCTTCCTTTTGGCTTGCTCTATTGCAGCCTCATAGGCCTCCTGTTTCTTCTATACACTGGTCATCTTCCCCCAACGAAAGCCTTTGTACTTGTTGTTCCCTCTGTCCTACATGTTCTCCCCACTAATTTCTATATGGCCCAGTGCCTTCAAGTCTTGCTCACTGGTTACTTTCATAGCAAGACCAATCCTGGTCACCCTATTTGGAGTTAAAAACCCACAACCCCATATTCCCCACCACCTTCTCTCCTTAATTTCTCTCTATTGTACTTATTGTCTTCCAACGTAAGATATAATTTTCTTTTTATTTTCCATCTCCATCTCCCAGAATGTAAGTAAGCTCCATGTGAGCAGGCGGTGTTGTATGTTTTATTCACTGGTATAGCCTCTGGAACCCAGGACAGCACCTGGAATTTAGTAGGTACTCCACAGATGTTCAGAGAGGAAAGAATGCCCAGCATATAGTACGTGTTAATAACAGCATACATCTGAGTACTTATAATGTGCTAAACTGTCCCAAGAGCTTATATGCAATTGAGCTAAGAAACAACTAACACTGGGGGTGCCTGGGTGGCTCAGTTGGTTAAGCATCCAGCTCTTGGTTTCGGCTCAGGTCAGGATCTCAGGGTCATGAGATCAAGCCCAGCATCAGGCTCTGAGCTCAGCAGGGAGTCTGCTTGAGATTCTTTCTCCCTCTCCCTCTCCCTCTCCCTCTGCCCCTCTTGCTCACATTCCTTCTTGCTCTCATAAATAAATAAATAAATAAATAAATAAATAAATAAATAAATAAATCTAAAGAAAGAAAGAACATTGATTAAGCACTAAGACTGCCACCAACACAGGTGATGTTTTTGTCTCCAACAGAAAACTCTCCTTCCAGGTCCTAAGTCTTGTCCATTTCTCCTCCAAAAAAAATATTCTATTCTCACTCTCTCCATTGTCACCGTCTTGTCTGGACTCTCACAACTTTTACTTTCCTCTCCTGGCTCCTTCAACCTATTTTCCACACAGAAGCCAAGGTAATCTTTTACACAGAATTAGCCCGGTTACTTACGTGATTTTCTTTAGCAGCTTCCTACATACCTAAGAGAAACTCAAACTCGGTGCCAGAGCCTTCAAAGCCCGGTGTGTTCTGGCCTCCACCCAGTAATCTGCTTTCATTCTGTGACTCTGCCTCTCATTCACTATGCTCTAGCTGCGCTGGTCTTTCAGGTCCTGAAGCAGCCGTTCTCCCCTCAGGAAGCTGGTCCCAGCTCAACTTCAGGACCCAGGTCACAGGTTGCTTCTTCAGAGAGGCCTTCTAGGAACACTCTACCTAAGTATTCTCTCTTTTAGGCTCCACCATGATGAAGTATACTCTAAAAACTATTTCTATTTTTAAAGTTTGAATTCAGAGTTTAAAGTAACTCTTTGGAAAATGTAAGTATCCAAACTCCTCTGGACTGAGTCAACATTACCAATAAGATAATCTACTGACTTCACCACAAAGAGAAATTTCCACTTACTATATTCAATTACCAGCAAAAAACTGCCTCATCGACACAGATCATGTCTATGGAACAAAATCCTATTAGATGCCTATCTCCTTGCTTTGATTCTGGGTTTCAGAGCATCACAAACGAAACCTGTATATACTGTATTGTTCTGTTTAATGGAGAACAAGATCCTCCCTGCTTGCCTGCTTCAGGTAAGAACTAGAAAAAATGCCACAGAATCACACGGTCTCTTTAAATTCCACTTAGAGGGGCACCTAGGTGGCTCAGTCTATTAAGCATCTGCCTTCAGCTCAGGGCATGATCCTGGAGTCCTGGGATCCGGCTCCCTGCTCAGCAGGGCAGTTTGCTTCTCCCTCTGCCCCCACTCGTGTTCTCTCTCACTCACTCTCTCTCTCAAATAAATCAATAAAATCTAATAAATAAATAAATTCCACTTAGAAACACATGCCAGAGGTGCCTGGGTGGCTCAGTGGGTTAAGTGTCTGCCTTCAGTTCAGGTCATAATCCCAGGGTCCCAGGACTGAGTCCCACATCAGGCTGCCTGGTCAACAGGGGGCCTGCTTCTCCCCTCCCTCTGCTGCTCCCCCTGCTTGTGCTCTCCTACTCTCGCTCTCTCTCAAATAAATAAATCTTAAAAAAAAAAAAAGAAGAAAGAAAAGAGAAGAAACATATGCCAAACAAGCTTTATAATAAGAACTACATTATAAAATTAGATTTATTTTTTTTAATTTTTAATTTATTTATTTGATAGAGAGAGAGCAGGCGAGCACAAGTAGGCAGAGCAGCAGGCAGAGGGAGAGGGAGAAGCAGGCTCCCTGCTGAGCAGAGAGCCCAATGCAGAACTTGATCCCAGAACCCTGGGATCATGACCCAAGCCGAAGGCAGACGCTTAACTGACTGAGCCAACCAGGCGCCCCTAAAATTAGATTTGATAATAAAAGGTATTACTACTTCATTTGAGAATTAGAAAGTAAAAATACTAAAGTCAAATTATTATTTCCCAAGCTGTGGTTAATCCAAAGTATTAAAAAATGGCCATAAAGGTCATGAAGTCCGTGTGTAAAATATATAAAAATTAGGGGGTAGTTGGGTGGCTCAGTCAGTTAAACATTCAACTCTTTTTTTTTTTTTTAAGATTTTATTTATTTATTCGACAGAGATAGAGACAGCCAGCGAGAGAGGGAACACAAGCAGGGGGAGTGGGACAGGAAGAAGCAGTCTCATAGCAGAGGAGCCTGATGTGGGGCTCGATCCCATAACGCCGGGATCACGACCTGAGCCGAAGGCAGACGTCCAACCGCTGTGCCACCCAGGCGCCCCTAAACATTCAACTCTTGATCTCAGCTCAGGTCTCACCTCAAGAGTTGTGAGTTCAAGCTCCATGTTGGGCTCCATGCTGGCTGGGCATGAAGCCTACTTTAAAAAAAAAAAATGTGTATATATACGTGTATATATATGTGTGTGTATATATATACACATACACACACACACACAGACACACAATATATAAAATTAGTCCAAATCTTACTTAAAAGAAAAAGACTGTATGGTAAGAGCAGTCACCACAATTTGGGATGGAGGAAAGAGATGATCAAGTGGTAACTACTCAGGCTAACAGAGCCTGCAAGAGGGAGAACCAGTAAAAAACAACCCTTTCCAGAGAAGCTGAAAAGGCTCCGGAATTGAAAATGTCAGGTGCGTCAGGAGGTGGACATCAGGAGGAGAGCTAAGTCTATGTAAGGAGCAGCGGGCTCCCTTCAGCAGACCCTGCAGTCAGGCAACCTACTCCCCCAATCCCAGCAGAAGACTAGAGGTTTCCCCCCTGGAAAAGCAGGAACACAGAAGCTCTAGCCCTGGTGACACCAATGAGTGCTGGGATAAGGTGCCACACTAAGAAAAGCACAACTGAGTGAAAGACTCACTGATGGTGAAACACCCCCCCCCAGAATAATGGCAGCTGGGCTTACAATACCCACCTACCTTACCAAGCAAGAGATGAGACTGAAGGGTCATTCTGGAAGAGACTGAAGAGACAACTGACACGTAGGTTCCCCCAATGACAGAGACCCCTCATCCATCACCATGCAGGGAGGCCTCCCACCGAAGCGCTGACCATGTTGGCCAATGCTAGTACATGTG
>NW_024424786.1:46811891-46833141 GCF_017311325.1 Ursus maritimus
GTGGAGAGACTCCAACCACCAGGCATCTGGGAAGGTCTCGCAGCACGAGCCAGAAACCAAAACAAACCTACAGAAAAGGAAATCAGAGCAAAGAGGCTATACAGAGGAGGAAACTCCACAGCAATGCGTATTCTTGCATAGAGAAAATACAGCTTAAAGAGCCAGATACCACCAAAAAAGGAGCACTTAAACAATAAGAAAGGTCTCAAATTATAAAAGTACTAGCAGAAAGTTTTAAAAGTTCAAAAGAAGGGCTAGAGGACAAAGTTGAAAGTCTCAGAAAATAGGGGCTCCTGGGTGGCTCAGTCATTAAGCGTCTGCCTTCGGCTCAGGGCGTGATCCGGGCGTTCTGGGAAGACCTGCCCAATTACTTACTATGACACCACCTCTTTCCCTGCCGTGCTAGGATCACCACCATTGGGTGATGAATGTCCATGCATATGACCCCCACACAACCCTCTGGCCTTGACCTCAGCTCCTCGCATGATCTGGTCCCCACCACAGCCTTCCCTCCAACAGTCATCCTCTTATCCATGCTCCACTGTAGGCGTCCTACCAGCCCCAACCTTTCAGTCCACTCAACCAGGTAAGCCAACTTTCTGACACCCATTAGCCACCCTGACCCCAGGAAATACGATTTCTTTCTCTTTCCCTCCCTCACTCCCTCTCTCTCTCTCTCTCCCCCACTTCCATCCTCACCCCCTTTTAGCCAGCTTCAACCCCATCACATACATTAAGTCCTGACCCTGTTTCTCCATCTGTGCACTTGCCTGGCAAAACCCTTCCCTGCTGAATCCAATTCTTGGCCAAATGGCACCACACACAGCCTGGAGAGTGTGCCTGGTGAAACCACACACCCAATCTCTGGGCTGGCCTCCAACATGAAGCCCAGGGCGGCCCTGCCCCTCTCTCCTAAATCGCCACCTCACAGCTTCCCCTCTACCCCCAACAGCCCCTCCCTCACTCCCCACACTGGCCGCCAGTAAACCTACTCCCTCCTGACAGCACTCAAGTAATCACTCACACCACCTCCCCCTGCTCCTCAGCTTTTCTCCACCCCTCTACCTTCTCCCTGGCCCTTCTTTCTCTTTCCCAGCAGCCTACAAACATGCTGTACCTCCCCCACCACCCAGGAGTCCTCACCTTCCTCACCTAGTTCAGAGCCTCCTAACCGCTCTGCCTGCTTCCCCGCCCCTCCTCTTCCCAATACCACAATCAGTAATTCTTCCCGAAGGTAAGTCCCTTCTCTGCCCACCGCAGTCTCCCCCCACACTGGCTCCACTCACTGAGGATGAAAGCCAGAGCTCTCAGAATAGCCTACGAGATCCCCATCATCTCCCTTGTCCCCTGCACCCAACTCTTACTCCAGCCATACTGTCCGCCAGCACTGCCGGGTATGCCTGACCCCCAACTGCACTATCTAAACTGAAATTCCCTTTTTCTGCTTTGTCTCCCCTTGATATACTATGCAATGCACTATGTATCTATATATTATACTTATGTCTACCTCACTAGAATGTAAGTAAGCCACATGAGGATATTCTTATTTATTTTGCTCACTGTGCAAAACTGCCACTCGGTGAACTGATTAACAAATGAATTAAACTTACAAAAAAATACTTTTTTGACCCACTGTGATAAGCAGAATACCACCATACCCCACCCCCCACCCCACAAAGATGCCCACACCCTTATACTAGGACCTTGTAGGATATCTTCCATGGCAAAAGGAACTCTGCAGATGTAATTAAGATAGGGGATTTATCCTGGATCCTGCAGATGGGCCCAATCTAATCACATGAGCCCTTAAAAGCAGAGAACTCTTTCTGCCTCGAGGCAAGAGGTGAGGGGGGGAGTCTCCATTTGCTGGAGGGGCCTCATGGGAGGCTTGAGGAGGAATGTGGGCAGGCTCTAGGAGGGGAGCCAGCAAGGAAAGGGGACCTCAGCCCCACGTTATAAGGACCGATTGGAAGCAGCTTCACCACCAGAGTCTCTAGAAAGGACACCCTGATTTCAACCTTGTGAGACTCTAGGCAGAGGACCCTGCTGAGCCAGGCTGTGCACGGCTTCCGTCTACAAACATGAGATAGCACAGGAGTGCAGGTCTGGGCTGCTAATCTGTGTTAACTTGTTGCAGCAGCAAGAGAGCACTAAGACACCCTCTGCATCCTGCAGTCACCATCTCATTTCTTTCCTCTTTACAGCAAAACTCCCCAAGGGCTGACACTCAACGTTTCCCAATTATTCTCCCTTAAACTACCCCATCCGGTTTACCTCTGCTCAGTCCATTCAAGTGACCCACCAGACTGCTTCCTCCTCACTGGCCTGTGCTCCTCCCACCTGAACATGTCTCTCCCCGACTGTTTCAAGTCCGCATGCATGGAGCTCCGGCCATCTTCCTAGAGAGCTGGGCCA
Organism: Ursus maritimus; assembly: GCF_017311325.1. NCBI lineage: Eukaryota > Metazoa > Chordata > Mammalia > Carnivora > Ursidae > Ursus > Ursus maritimus. The sequence goes on from NW_024424786.1 coordinate 46,814,307, forward strand.
GCGCTGTGCTTCGGAGAGAAGACTTGGAGCCAGGTAGCCTGAGTCTGAATCCCTGTTCTACCACTTCATAGGCACTCATGTGGCCTTGGGCTCGGGTTCCTCATTTATGAAACAGGGAGAACACAGCACCTACTGTAAAGAATTATCGTGACTATCAGATATGTAAATGAAGGTAGCGGGCTTGGAAGCACGCCAGGCACACAGCAAAGCTACAGGAGTGAGAGCTATGCTCTGATGATTTCCACTCACTCCCTCGGCGAGCTCCCAGTCTCATGGCTTTAAACAACACCTACAAGGAATGCCCCTGTATTTTTACCTCTAGCCCAGACCTCTTCTCTGAATTCCAGTCTTAGATATCCAACTGCAGATTAAACATCTCTCCCCAAAACCTAATGGTGATGAACAGGGACGTGATTTACCCTCCCACCTCAGGCAACTAAAAACCTAGACAAACAATAGTTTGCAGAAGCTGGACAACAGACTATGGACAAGCGTGATCACTGAGAGACAGAAAACAAACAAGATGAGCCTTACAACTGCTCCAGCTTACTGCTTGGGGAGGGGGAACCCAAACAGAGCCCTAAGGCCTCCCTAAAGTGAGGAGACAGACCAAGGAGGCTAGAATGTGCAGGGCAGAACACTGGAATAGAGCCTCCTGCAGGGAGAGTAGAGTGCCGGAGAGCTGCAGAGGGGTCCTGGCATCTCCGTCTCATTACCCATCTGCCCAAGCAAGACAGGATGATCTTGAGGCTGTGGAAAGAGCCACTGGAAAGAAGCCAGAGGGTAAACCATGGAAGGTAGCACAGGGCCAGCAAGCCAGAGGGGAACCTCATAAAACACAGGGCATGGAGCGGAGTTCTGGGAAGGAGCACGATCCCTCAAGAGTGGGGTGAAATCAGCTCCTGACTAAAGGCTGCCCTGGTCCCTCCTTGTAAGAATCAAGCAGTTTCCAGATGGCTCAGCTTCATCCCAGAGCAAAGCTCAAGGATATTTAAAGAAATACAACAATATTCAGGACTGACAAGGTGAAATTCACGATGTCTGGCATCCAATAAAAAATTACAGATATGCAGGGGGCCTGGGTGGCACAGTCAGTTAAGTGTCTGACTCTTGGTTTTAGCTCAGGTCATGATCTCAGGGTCTCGAGATGGAACCCCGCATCAAGATGGAACCCCACATCACATCAGACTCCCGGCTTAGCAGGGAGTCTGCTTAGGATTCTCTCTCCCTCTCACTCTGCCCGTCCCTACTCACACTCTCTCTCTCTCAAATAAATAATCTTTTTTTTTTTTTTAAGATTTTGTTTATTTATTTGAGAGAGAGGGAGAGAGCACACAAGCACAGGGAGGGGCAGACAGAGGGAGAAGCAGGCTCCCCACTGAGCACGGAGCCTGATGTGGGGCTCCACCCCAGGACCCTGGGATCATGACCTGAGCCAAAGGCAGACACTAACTGACTGAGCCACTCAGGCGCCCCAATAAATTAATCTCAAAAAAAAAAAAACAAGGGGGCGCCTGGGTGGCACAGCGGTTGGGCGTCTGCCTTCGGCTCAGGGCGTGATCCCGGCGTTCCGGGATCGAGTCCCACATCAGGCTCCTCCGCTGGGAGCCTGCTTCTTCCTCTCCCACTCCACCTGCTTGTGTTCCCTCTCTCGCTGGCTGTCTCTGTCTCTGTCTAATAAATAAATAAAATCTTTAAAAAAAAAAAAAACAAAAACAAAGAACAAAACAGGGGCACCTGGGTGGCTCAATCAGTTCGTGTTTGCCTTCGGCTCAGGTCACGATCCCAAGGTCCTGGGATCGAGCCCCACATTGGGCTCCCTGCTCGGTAGGAAGCCTGCTTCTCCCTCTCACACTCCCCTTGCTTATGTTCCCTCTCTCGTTGTCTCTCTCTGTCAAATAAATAAACAAAATCTTAAAAAAAAAAAAATACACGTTCTTCAAGCTACCTGACCAAACCACATTCTTTGACATTGAGAACCCTCTCCACTCTCTGTTCCTTTTCCCTAATTTATTTTTCTCCACAACAGATCAACAAAAAGATGAATGGATGGAGATAAATAGATACATGTTTTTCTCATTTATTTTGTCTGTCTATTCTCACAAGAATTTAAGTTCTGAAAGTATAGGAATTTTGTCCATTTGGTTAATCACTGAATCCCCAGTGCCTAGAATAGAATAATGCCTGGCACACGGCAGGCACTCAATAGATTTCTCAAATGAATGACCAAATGAATTGTACGATGACATCAGAAAACAGAATCCAGAAAGATAAATAAATTTTGAAATATATAGCTTCAAAATACACTTCACTCTTGGGGCTGCACCAAAGTTATAGCAAAAACAAGAACACTGTATGAAGAACTCTGTTTTCTTGACTACTTAATATTAAACAGATTTAAATTACATCTACAGCAAATACTGCATTAAAGAATATACATCAGACATCAGCACCCAACAGAAGAGCATTTCCTGTCCCTCTGTGACCAGCATCTGTGCAAGGGGCCCACACCTCCATCCCGTGGAAGACAATCTCAAAAAGGCCAGGCCTCAGGAACTGAACAACTTGGCACAAACAGACCGTCAGACAATCACCTTCCCGCCTCCATCTTCCTCCACATTCTCAGTGCTTGGGGAAGCTAGGTGTGCTACGTTATGGAAGGACAACTCTAATTGTGGTTAAATAATAAGGCAACAAAAGTTTTAAAAAGATAATTACATGAACAGAAGCTACAAGCCCATTAAAAGAAATAACTGAAGTTGTGAGGAATGTGTCCTATGGAAGAAAGGCCTATTGAAGACTTGTGGATGGAGGCATGTTTCCATATCCCCTGGAACAGTTCAGCATGAACTCAATCACAGAGGACTCTGATTCTCACAGGCACAACAAGGCTCAAACTCAGGTTCTGATCTGGATGTGCCATACCTGACGTTAAAAAAAAAAAAGTGGGAGGGCGCCTGGGTGGCTCAGTGGGTTAAGCGTCTGCCTTCAGCTCAGGTCATGATCCTGGAGTCCCGGTGGAGCCTGCTTCTCCCTCTCCCTCTGCCCCCCCCCGCCCCCGCTCATGAGCACTCTCACACTCTCTCTCTCTCGCTCACTCTCCCTCTCAAATAAATAAACTCTTAAAAAAAAAAAAAAAGCCACAGAACTATTTTTCAGTAGCAATAAATGCAATCCAAAAGTGTTCCAAAACTGGGGCGTCTGGGTGGCTCCGTTGGTGAAGCATCCGCCTTCAGCTCAGGTCACGACCCCAGAGTCCTGGGATCGAGCCCCACATCGGGCTCCCTGCTCAGCGGGGAGCCTGCTTCTCCCTCTGCTGCCTCTCCCCCTGCTTCTATACTTTCACTCTTTCTCTCTGATAAATAAATAAAATATTTTTTTAAAAAAGTGTTCCAAAATACTCATTTTCCTGCTCTATTTTTTCTATCAGTTGAATAGTCTTCTAAAACAGCATCATTGAGTATCCATTCTCAATGCCTTTTAAACTATATTAGAAACATGTAATTGCTCTCTCAACCACATCACATGAAGGCAGGCTGGTCACAAAAAAAGCAACACGCAAATCCCAATAGGGCACTGCCCCCCCTAAGGAGCTCCGAGTGCTTTAGGTACACGAAATAACTAATCCCCGTTACACTCTTGAGTTGCCACCAGAAGGGATTTTAAAGGCAAGGAAAACACCTTGTGATGCAAAACAAGACCAGGCAACCCTGCTTGGACGCTGATCTCCACACTTTTACCTGCCAACAGACAACAAATCCTGGGGCACATGACAAGGTAAATGGGAAACATCCAGAATACAAGGAATACCCAAAACCACCACAGCTCTCACTGGGTTCAAATTTGGGACACAAATGAAGACTCCAGACTCTACAGAACCACAATCTGCAAAGAAAAGGAAACAGTATCAGGATCTGACCCAAACCACCAGGCAAGAATTTTTGTTTCCATAAATGAACATATCCAGCAGGGTCATTCACTCAAGTCCCCATTTCCCAAGGCAGCAGAAAGCTGAGGGAGCTACGCAGGGCCAGAACCTAGCAAGGGAGTGGGTCTCAGCCTCTCTGCAAAGACCTTCTTCTCCTCGTGGGGCACATCACTGCCTCTCCAACCTGTTGCATCCCCCACTGACACAGATGACAAACTCCAAGGCCGGACCACAGGCCCCATCCCCCCTCCTAATGTGCCTCCTACCTTCCTACCTGGTGGCTCCCAACTCCTACAGAATTTTCCTGACTCTGCTTCCCACACTCTGATTTTTTTTTTAAGATTTTATTTATTTATTTGACAGAGAGACAGCCAGCGAGAGAGGGAACACAAGCAGGGGGAGTGGGAGAGGAAGAAGCAGGCTCCCAGCGGAGGGGCCTGATGCAGGGCTCGATCCCAGAACGCCGGGATCACGCCCTGAGCCGAAGGCAGATGCTTAATGACTGCGCCACCCAGGCGCCCCCCCACACTCTGATTATTAGGTGATTGTGGGCCACAGTCCTAATCCTCTTTGCCAACAATAGTGAAGGAGAAAGAACGAAGAGGTGGCAGGAAGTGATGTGTGAAGGCAGGCAGGAACCAGAGTGTCGCCACAAGTATAAACTGCATCTTGTGAGCAGTCACACACTTTGGGTGAGGCTAGGACTCACCTCTCCCTCTCTCCCTGCAACTCAACGTCCCCACACTCTTCTTGGTCTTCTTCCCAACTCAGTCCCCAGGGCACTATTTTAAAACAAGGCCACTTCCTCCTTGCCTGCTTCTTATCCCATGCACCCTGGTCGAACCCTTCTGGCCCTCTCCACCACGGAGTGCAAGAGCTAATCTTATCGCTCAGCCTCAGCTCCTACCTCTCTGTGGGAACTCCCACTTGAACCTATCGCCCCGAACTTCTCATAATCAAGTGGCACATACAACTTTTCATGACATTTCAACCATGTCAACTTTCACTGCAAAGTCAGTTATTTTGAAAAAGGCCAATGCCAGAATCAGTAAATGTAGTTTTATAATCTAAATCTTAGATATCACACGACCCAGTGAAAACTGTTCATTTCTATTTTCTAAAGAGTATCATTCATTTTGTTAAGGTGAGGACAAAATTATTTAATCTACTTCAAACTGCACTGGAGGATGAACTTTCTAACTCCCAAACTTGTGGTTTCTTTTTTTTTTTTTTTTAAAGATTTTATTTATTTATGTGACAGAGAGACAGCCAGCGAGAGAGGGAACACAGCAGGGGGAGTGGGAGAGGAAGAAGCAGGCTCCCAGCGGAGGAGCCTGATGTGGGACTCCATCCCGGAACGCCAGGATCACACCCCGATCCGAAGGCAGACGCTTTAAAGACTGCGCTACCCAGGCGCCCCTTATTTATTTATTTTTAAGAGAGAGAGAGCACAAGTAGGGGAAGCGGCAGGCAAAGAGAGAGGGAGAAGCAGGCTCCCCGCTGAGGCAGGGAACCCAATGTGGGACTCGATCCCAGAACCCTGAGATCATGACCTGAGCCAAAGGCAGAGGCTCAACCAACTGAGACACCCAGGTGTCCCATCAAATTTGTGGTTTCAATATCAAACCCCTGTGCTGGCCAAAATGAAGGAGGACAGGAAGGGTGCCATTCCTATGTATGTACCCTACATTCATTGCATCTCACTGGATCTAGGGAGGGAATGGACCAGACATGCTTTACCAAAAAAAAGAATATTCAACCAGGTCAAGGGTAAATATGAAACATTCCGAAGTCTGACTTAGAACTACCTTTTGTAGATGCCTGAGCACCTGGTGTTCCTCTACTACTCCATCTGCCCTCTAGGACCTCCCCACCTTGCTTTCAGGGCAAGGACTCATCTTGTCCACCCTACAACTGCTTATTCCTCTTATTCTGCATTCAAGAGTCCTGAATACAGGTCGTGCTCAATAAAGATGAATGCACTGGCGAGAACTTGGCTCCCCATTTGTCTGCAAACTCTTTAGGGGGGGGACAAGGACCACATGTTCTATTTCTCTGAACCCCACAAATTTCACATAACAGGCGCAGATGCCATCCCTTACCCAAAACCCGAGGCCCAATGTGTCCCAGAATCCAGAACTGCTCAGACTTTAGGGAGAAAGCAAAGCACACACTTGTGAACACTCACGCAGGAGGGAGACCATAGGGAGACCAGGCAAAGCCAGCACTTTTGCCAAATAAGTTCACCAAAGACTTACAAAAAGACTTTTCATCGTTTGGGGAGTCTACAAGCTTTGAAAGTTGAGCTAAGGAAAGATAGCCTCAGGCCCGAGAAATTCCAAGGTGCTCAGAGCCCCGCCCACTCAGGAGCTCACACCAGAGAGCCGCCTTCTCTAGGGGCGCCATCGCGCTGGAAGCCTCCCCTCCGCTCGGACTCCATTCGATTTTTTAAAAAGCCAAGGAAATGCTATTTAATCTCACAAAGACAGCCTTTCCAATAATTCTGCAGCTACAAAATCCTGACATATATTGTTGCCAAAACAACAGAGTAAAAATTTTAAGAGAAAAGAGAAGGAATGCTAAGTATCTGGCATGAGAATATACTTATCACCAGGACACTTCAACTTGTCATAAAAGAAACAGTGATCCCCACCCCCTTCAGAGGAGCCAGAAAGGAAACAGGGAAGAATACACAGGTATTTCCTCGAAGCAGTAACCACCAACCTTGGCAGAAAAATTCAACCTGGATCAAAGACTTCCTTCCTCCTCCAGCACAGTGGTGCGTCCCTCCCTTTGCGCTCCGTCACACACTTCCTAAATCCGTTTCTAAAGAATATAAGTTATGCAGAAGAGCACAAAAGAAAAAATGCAAGAAGAGCATTTTTTCAAAAAGTCAGCATTCTTTAAATGTCCAGTCAAGACTAAAATGAACATTAATTTTTTTAAGAACTTGAAAAGTTAAAAAGCAGACTGACAAACTCTGATTCTGACCTTTACTATTACTCAGGAAAATCAAGTACCAGCTTTATGTTTAATTTCCTACACTGACACTTAAGCTGAACTTAAATTTTTATGTTCAGTTTCTCCACGTCCAATTTATGACTCATAACAAATGGAATTTTATGAACAAATACGTGTTTTAAACTTCAGTCATGCTAAAATGTAAAGCAAAGGGATGTCCAATTTCAACAAAGTTAACAGAAACGGAAAGGACAAAGTTTTGTGACCAACACAATGAGCAGAGCACTGATACCTACTCTACTAGCTTATCACTGCACCTGCAGCCAAATTGCATGCTTTCTCCAAGAACATGGGAAATTTGTTTTTTGCCAAATAGCTAATTACATCTCTCCTCTTGTTTCCCTTCATTTGAGTGAGTGCCTGGAAGGATTAAATAAAATGCCTCCAAGCACAATGGAAGTGTCTTAACTCATCTGCACAGGCCCAGCCCCTGGGACCTCGTGCATGGAGGAATAAATGGCAATTTCCTGCCCACTGGCAACATGACTGGTCTCACAAGAATGAACACCTAGACCTATCACTTCTCTTTCATTGCAGTCTTGATTACTTTGCAGTCAATTCCGAGTCTGACAACATTTTCAGCAGTGTTTTATATTCTCAACACTGATGTAGTGCTGACATGTCAATGGCAATGCATAAAGACATGCATTAATTAAGTTATATAAGACTGCCAATAAAGCACACGTGTAAACAAAAGTTCCAAAATAACTGAAGAGCAAATAACTATTATTTTCCCAATTTCAGCAGTTCTTTCATTTTCTTTAAATTCATCACTTGAGGGACGCCTGGGCGCCTCAGTCGGTTGAGGGTCTGACTGTTGGTTTCGGCTCAGGTCATGTCAGCACCGCGCTGGGTGTGGAGCCTGCTTGAGATTCTCCCTCTCCCTCTTCCCGTCACCCCTCCTGCTTGTGTGTGCACGTGCATGCACACAAGCACACGCATGTGCGTGCGTGCTCTCTCTCTCAGATAAATAAAATTTTTTTTAAAAAATCCATCGCTTGGATATGATAACAATTAATGCAACAGCCTGGATAGACCTCAAGGGGATTGTGCGGAGTGAGAAAAGGCAATCTTGACAAGTCACATACTGTACAATCCCATTCACACAACATCCTTGAGATGTTATGTAGAGACAGCGAACAGACTAGTAACTAGGGGTGGGTAGATGGGCCATACGGGGTAACACAAGGGGGCTTTGTGACGAAACTCTGTACCTTGATTAATTGGATTACACAAAGCTACATGTGATAAAAGTACAAAGACCTACATACACGCACACACACCAGTGTTAGGCAAAACTGATAAAATGTGAATACGCCCTGTGGAATGTACCAATGTCAGTTTCCTGGTGTTGAAATTGTACTGTTATGCAAGAAATCCCCCTTTGAAGAGGTGGGGTGAAGGGTGCTGAGACCTCCCTGTCCATTTCTCTGCAACTTCTTACGAGTCTGTATTTATTTCAAAACAAAGAATTATTTAAAAAATGGGACTAAATAAAAGGATTAGGATTTTTTAAATACCAATTTAAAAAAAGAAAGAAACAGTTCACTAACTCCCACACACTGAACTCACATTAGCCAAATTCAGTGGGCCTGGGTTGAAGTTAATCAAAAAGGATCAAGTTAATTTTATGAGGCACTGAATTACTTTGCTACCTGAGCCACAAAAACTACAGGCTTGAGGAAGACCTCATGTCAGGAGCACCTTATCAAATCCTGGAGCAAATTCGCTGTTGCCTGTGCTAAGAGGAGTAACATTCCCAGCCAGTCATCTGAAGTGAACAACTTACAGGAAGGGGCAAAGAGATGCAGAGCCCACTCTTGAAGGCCTTAAAGAGGGAAATTTAAGAAACTAGTTCAGGAAGGTAAAAGACAGCTGCAATTTTAGAGTTGAACTTTAGTGATACTCTACCTCAAAATCCACCCCTCTCCATCAGCTGAGAAACCTGAAGCTCAGTGGCCACCGGCTTTGGGTCGTGAAGCAAGTGAGAGGCAGTCAGGGTCCAGACCCTTGCTGCCAGCTCAGTGCCCTCCCTACACAGAGCCTGGCTACATCCATCACACTCACAAGAAACTATCAAGCACACAAAATCAGAGGTGGGCAGGGAAAAGGGGACGCAGGGACCCCTCTCCCTGCCCCACAGGGGTTAAGATCAGACCAGCTCTGGCCAGAGTTAGCTTTCTGACCCCATCTGCAGCCAGAGCCCACAGGTGCTTAGAACGTTAATTCCCTGCTGCTCCACGCACATCTTGGCCCCCTACCTGCAGTGCCCTCTAGACAAAATCATCTTCTACTGAAGTCCTCTCCGGCTCACTCGTCTATTCATTTACTGGGCACATGTCTCATGCCAGACTCTGTGCAGGCAGCAGAGGAGTGACATGACAAACAAGACAGACGTGGTGCCCACCTCACGGGGCTTACAGTGTAGTGGGGGCACAGCACCACAAACCCACGACACTGCTCTGAAGGAGAAGTGCAGCACTATGACTGACAAAACAAAGGGTAAGGACACAGCGAGGTCAGAAAGGTGTTTCTGAGCAAGGGGCCCTAATAAACAGAGACCTGACCCCAAGAAGGATGAGGCACCCCTTCCTCCTTAAGCTCCTTCGGGGGAGAGACTGTCTTTTTTGTTGGTGTGTATCAGTGGCCCTCAACCAGAGAAAACTTTGCCTAATAGGGCATGTCTGGACGTATTTTTTTGGTTGTCACAACAGAGGCGTCTAGTTGTATAGACAGGGATGCTGCTATCCACCACCGCTGGACAGCTCCATACAACAAATGATTGGCCCCCATCTCAACAGTGTGAGGGTGGAAAAAGTCTGCTCTACCGTCAGTCAACAAGTATCTGCCAAGTCCTCGGTACATGGCAGGCACCTACCTTCCACTCGAATGCAAATCTAGCACAGGACACATGTCTAACAAGCAGGTGACTGGCTGTCCAAGAAAATGGGTTTCAATCTCAATGTCTTTCTTGCCCACTGCATTTTCCTTCCAAAATGGAAGGACTGACATCACTCCTAATTTGAGGCTGCTAACCCTTCAGCCAAGGGTTCCCTTGCAGTAGTAGCAAACACTTAGCATTCTGATTATGAGTGTTACAGTCTTGCAAATCACATTAAATAGCAAAGGAAGGAAAAGAAAAAGAATACTGCCTACTTGTAAAAGCTCCGATCTGAGAGTGTTATCACATGGATTTCTCGGTTTCTCGCACAATGAGGGAGAGGGACAGAAGATCTAAGCTTCCACGGTCTGGGGGAGAACCAGGCTGGCATTCAGGTCCTCTAGTCTAAGGAGGTGAGGGGTTCAAGGGAAGGCTCAACACAACAGCATCTACCAGCAGGTGACGTTACATTCTTCAAAATATACATTAAACTTCAGGTAATAAAAATCAGTCAACTAACTATCTGGTGGATAACAAAAAATAAAATAAAACGCACCAGATGGGAAACTGGTTTTGTGTTTAATTTCTTTAATAAAATAAAAAGGACATTCTCTGAACACTGTAGCTTCTCTACAGACCAAAGCCAGTTATTGGTGGACCAGTGGTGCCCCCACCAGCCTCCTGGCCTGACTCCCTTCTGGTGTGGATTTTTTCCACTGTGAGGGGACACCCATGTCCCTGAGAATGCACACAGCAGCCAGAGCAGCCACGCCAAAGCCATCCCACCCTCTACTGCCCCGGTGTCTGGATTCCCTTGGGGAATGAGTCATTTTAGTCAGGACGTAATAAGCCACCAGAACCCGGGCAGAGCTGCTTCCCAGGCAAGACACTGTTTCGCTGTTCCCACTCCCAAAGTGAAAATCCATCCTATTTTGGAAAACGCTGGGTTAAATGCTCCATTACTAGAAAGACGAGCAGACTGCTCGAGATGACATCATGCTGGGGGTTCGCCGGAACCCGGTCGACGATGCCACAGCCCTCCACACGGGTGGAGAACACCGCCCGCCCTGCACTCTGCACCCTGCACCCCGCAACCCTTGCCCCACTGCCCCCTGACCCGCAGGACCCAGTCCGAGCCCCCGACCCTGGCTCCCAGAGGCCTGAGTGCCCCTCACCCACCCTGTAGGTCCCTGCGCCCCCTGACCTCTGCCCTCTGAGTCCGCACCCAGACCCCCGCCCGGCACCCCCACACCCCAAGCCTACGTCCCCGGACCCCCGCCCTCTAGGTCCCCAACCGGGACCTTCGCACCCCCTGCCTGAACCCCTGCCCTCTGGGTCCGCACCCCGAACCTACGCCCCCGAGACCCCCACCCCGCACTCCGGCCTGCACCCCTGAACCCCCGCCCTCTAGGTCCGCACCCGGGACCCCGCCCCGCGCCCCCTGACCCCTGCCCTCCGGGTCTGCACCCGGGACCCCGCCCCGCACGCCCGCACCCCGGGCCTGAGCCCCTGGACCGCCGCCCCCAGGTCCGCACCGGGATCCCCGCCGCGCACCCCCGCCCCTCGCAGGCCGGGTCCCCCGCCGCGGCCACTCACAGTTGCGGATGTCGGAGATGAAGACCGCCAGACCCCGCATCCCGTCCCCCTTCGACACGGCCGGCATCTTCGGGCCCCGGGGAGCGGCCTGGGCTGGCGGGCCCGGAGGAGGAGCGGGGAGCGGATCGCTGCCGCCTCTGGAACCGTCTCAGCCGGAGCCGCCTCAGGCTCAGAGCGCCGCTTTCAGGGCCGCCGCCGCCGCGCGCGCGCACGCACACACGCTCGCTGTCACGTGCACGCGCACGCTCGCTCGCGGGGCGGGGACGAGCACGTCGAGCGCGGGCGCGTACAGGCAGACGCGAGGACGCCCCCTGCAGGCACACGCGCCTGCCGGGCCGCCGTGGGACCCTTGCGTTCGCGTCCCCGAGCTCCCCACGACCCTGCCCAGCCTCTCCCCCCACGGCCTTGACCCAGCCCAGGTTCTGGAGTAGCTTGCTGCCCACCGTGGGGGGCCCTGAGGGTCTGCTGCACATCACCCGCTGTCCAGAGCCACCAGACCCTTCCTTAACAAAGAGGGGCATTGAGGCCTGAAGAGAAAGGACTGTCACCCCCCACCTCAGGACAGCACCAGCTGACCACACTTCGATCCCTCAATGCCCAACCAGGGCCCTTTGCCGTTATGCCCACTGCCCGTATGAGTCAACCTCCTGGGTGCACAGCAAAGGCCTTGGCAGGGCAGGGACACCCCCCCCCCCCCCCAGGGAGTCTGTTCTGAGAGCAGGTGGCCCTGCTGAGCTCGCCTTTGTGAAGCCAGATGGCTTTGAAAAGGAAGCTTCCTCCTTATGCGGAGATGGGGTTATCTGCCCCCCCTCCCCTGTACCTGGTACTGGCCCAGACCCACAAAAGAGACCTCGTCCCACCCTGGCTCACTTCCTCAGCTCCCAGCAAGAGGTCAGGCCAGGCTGGACCCTGGCCAGGAAGAGGAAGGGGCGGAGCCCCTCCCACAAACCAGGCATCCCACCCAGGCTCCAGAACTCCAAGACCCACTGGGGGAAACCGGAACTGTGGAGGCTGGAATCCTTATAAAGCAGCAATTTCACCATCTTCTCAGACCTTCTGAAGGGCTGGGCCAGCAGAGGGCTTCCTGGAGGAGGGGAGATCCCCAGGGAACACATCCCCAGGCCTACAGAAAACCCTACCATGGCCAAGCCAGGGGACTCAGACAAGCAGACCCTGACTCACCCCCAGCAGCCACTCACAGGACGGGACAATGCGCAAAGGCTGCAGGGGCCCATGTGGGGCACGGACAGAGTGCCAGCTCAGCCCAAGGTGGAGGGCTGCTCTGAGGAGGGGCTTGGAGCTGGACAGACATCCCACCCCCTTTCAGGGCTGATTCTGAGCCTCCCAAGCCTCCTGGCATTCCCCAAAGTATGTGTGTGCTTGGGGAGGGGATCCCAGAGCCTGATGAGATACACAGGCAGCCATGAGAAAGACCCCACACTTTCTGCCAGCTCCCACACCTCGTCAGACACACAAGCCCTCAGGTCATTATTATAGTCAGACTTCGGGCCTGAGTCCACTCAGCCCTCCCTAACCACGGTCTCTCCTCAGCAAGGGATAGTCCAGCTTTATGAGTATGAAGTGCTTGGAAACTGTTTCATTTCTTAAGTTGTGTGAATTGGACGTCTGTCACATTTTAGCCACTTGTGGTCACAACTGTGTTTCCAGGGGCAAGGGTAGAGCTGAGAGTCTCTTTCCAGCATCCCTGGCCGCTGGGAAGTAAGAACACAAGCCCACCACTGGCATCATGAAGGAGAAAACAAGAGCTGGGGAGCCCAGAGCCTACAGCATGGCCACAGTGTCTGGGGGCATCCTGCAGCATTAGGTGGCTGTCCTGCCTCCTTCCCAGACCTGAGCCTGCCCAGCCCTCCGGTCACTTTTGCAAGTGATGTTTCCCATAATCTCTGGAGTGGGTTGCAGACAATGACCCGTCCAGAAAATTGGGGTTGGTGGCCTGGTCCAGACATAGCTAGAGGCCCTGAGCAGGGTACAGGGACAGATATGGGGCAGTCCTGGGCATCTGGTTGCCAGGAATGACATGCTTGGGGAAGGCCAGGCTCTGGGAACCAAGCATGTCCGCTGCCACAGACAACAGCTGAGCATAAGGAATTCAAGAACTCTGTGGAAGGCTGGTGTTTTGAATGAAACAGACCAACTAGAGAGGGAAAGTAATGGGCTCAAACACCTGACTGCTCTTCTTGAGGTGGCAGGAAGCTGTCCATGTCTGGGGAGCTCATTTTTTACAGCCATCAAGCTGAGCCCAAAGCCACACAGCTGGATTTGGGTTGTTGCAAAACAAACACAGAAGTTGAACCTACGACCTCCCCAAATTTGTGGGAGAGCAGGAGCGCTGGTGTGGCACATGTAGTGTCCAGAGAACTGGACCGGAGTAAATGGCATAAGCTGGGGACCCCCGCCCCTCCTTGCCAAAAGCCCCCCTGCCAGCCTCCACAGCCCCTCTCCCCTCATTGGATGAAGTTGTCCCCGCCCTTGAAGATGCTCTAATGACATCCCTTGAAGGAGTTACTTTGTAAGAGAAAAGTCTGTTTCCCTCAAAGCCCCCTGGCCGGCCCCCACCCCTTGAGACCTGGGAGAGTCAGGTCCCCAACATAAAGCCGCACACCTATGGGGAAGGCTTAGCCACCAGGAGAACAGAGAACCACGGGAAGTTAGGTTTACGCCAGCAGAACTCTGCAGAACGTGTGTGGGATGAATTCTGAGAGAGTGGACCTGTCCCATGGGGCACCCAGTGATCTGGGTCAGCTGAGCCCACGTGAGCAGCCGACAGCCTGAAAGCTACACTCTGGGGGCCCATGTTAAAACAGGGTTGAGATGCCAGAAATTCTGGGTTATAACCCGGGGAAAGTAATGCAGACATGTCTTCTCTCCCAGTTCTACAAGCTAGAAGTCAAGGTGTGGGCCCGGCTGGTGCCTCCTGATTCCGTGGACGAGGATCTTCTCCCTGTGTCTCCTCACAAGGCTTTCCCTCTGTGCTCCTCTTTCTTTCTCTGTCCTAATTTCCCCTTTGCACAAGGACACCAGTCACGCTGAATAAGGGGTCTGCCCTACACCGGTATGAACTCAATTACATGGGAAGTGACCCAAGTGAGGTCACATTCCGAGGGACTCCAACATGTGAACTTTTAGGGGACATGGTTCGCCCCATAACAGATGGTAATGTGAGCACATGTAAGGGCAGGATTTTGAGTCTGTGCCCCCTTTCCCATCCTTGCTGCTTGGAACATGGTTTTGATAGCTGGAGCTCCATCTCAGATGGTGACAATGGTCCCTCCACTCGCCACTGCGCCAGTCCTCAAACCTCCCGTGTTTACGTTACCGCCACCGTGACTGGGGGCTCTGCTGCATCCAACCAAATCAAGATCCTAGTTAACAGCTATCCCCACGCCTGAGGGCTCGGTGTCATTGAAGTTTCTGGGGCTGCAGAGGCCTGAGGCTTGTCTAGATGCCAGCCATCCTGCCCTCCCGTGTGTCTTCAAGACCACCTCACCTCCACTCCCCGGGGAGCTCAAAGGGCTCAAGGAGCATTGTCAATCATCAGTAAACAGCCACAGAAGCCATGCCGCTGGTGACACCAACCAGGTGACGGGGTGAAGGAGACATCTATGAAAATCCAGCTGTCCCGACAGGATGCTGCCAGATCAGGCTTCCTGTTCCCCCCCAGAGTAGGAATCCATGACCTTCAGTTTCCCTAAGTTACCTGTGGAAAAACACACCCTTTGACCTTTTTTTTTTTTTTTTAAGATTTATTTGTTTATTTTAGAGACCGAGAGAGATGCACAAGTGGGAGGGGCAGGGAGAGGGAGAGAGAATCTCAAGCAGCCCCAACTCTCCTTGAGCACAGAGCTTGACACGGGGCTTGAACTCATGACCCTGACACCATGACCTGAGCTGGAACCGAGAGTTGGATGCCCAACTGACTGAGCCACGCAGGCTCCCCACCCTGTGACTTTAAAGGCCAAACCAGCCATGCCAGCAGCCAGCCAGCTGTCTATCACCACATGGTGTTGGGCGTTTTGTGGCAAGGGCATCCATCCAGGCCAATATTCACCCAGCAAGTGTGAGCCGATGGAGTATATGTCCATGCTAAGATCGGTCTGGGAAAAGCAGCATCAGGAAAGAAAACATGCCCCCAGCATCAGTTCAGGCCTTCCTGCGATACCGCATTAGGGTCCTGGGCAGCTGTAACAAACGACCACAAACCAGAGCCTTAAAACAAGAGAAATGGATTCTCTCCCAGCTGTGGAATCCAGAAGTCAAAGATGAAGGGGTCAGTCAGCAGAGGGTCCCCCTGGAGGCTCTGGGGGAGACTCTGTCCTTGCCTCTCTTCTAGCTATTGGTGGCTGCCGGCATCCTTGGCTCAGGGCTATGTAACCCCAACCGTGCCACCGTCATCTGGAGGTCTCCTCCCCTGTGTCTGTGTGTCTCAAATCTCCCTCTTTTCTCTTAGGAGCATTCCCATCACTGGATTTGAGGCTAACCCTAAATCCAAGATGATCTCATCCTAAGATCCTTAATCACATCTTCAGAGACCCTATTTCCAAACAAGGTCACCTTCACTAGTTCTGGGCTTTGGGATGTGGACAACTTTCTGGGGTCCACCATTTGCCCCCCTGCCCCACCAAAAAATTCTGCCCGTTTGATTTCATCAGACACACCCTGCCCCTCCCTCTGGTACAGGGGCATTTTAAGATTGGTTGTAGGGATGATGAGAGGCATAAAACCAAGCACTGATGCCACAAACCACACAGTCCTATGCAGGGCCACCCACCCATTGAGGACACCTGCCTTGGGGTCTATTACCTGCCTTGTCTCTGATTGGACACCTACACACCTGAGGCACATGATACCCAGCTCACAGCCCCCACCCTGGCCAAGGCCAGATGGGCTGGCAGGGGCTCACTCGTGAGACACAGACAGAAAATCTGCTGTGCTGGCTCCAGAGCTAAATCTGAAAGCTTCCACTGCACGTGAGTATGCCCCACTCCTTCCTTCTTGCTCTTTGCTTATTCCAGCACCCAGGGAGGATGTCTCCATCCATGAGCAGGGGAGGGCTCAGCAGCAGGAAATCCTGACATGTGTCCCTCTTCCTGGGCTTCCGGCCTCATAACAGGAATGTTTTGAGGTTCAGGAGTGGTAGTACACAGTCAGTGATAGTGGCCTGGGCCCTGCCCTTGGGGCAACCGCTGGCTGAGGCCTCCCCCAGTTAAAATAGGACGAGTCACGGGTTGCCCCTGCTGGGAAGAGCTTGTCTTGTGCTGACTTGGCAAATGAGGAGAGGCCCAGGGCCACTTGCAAGATGAGGACACCCCGCCCTCACCCCACCCTCACCACACCCCAGGAACATACACGCCTAGCCCCCAGAAGTCCAACAGCCACCAGGCACCTCCAACAACCAGGTGCAAGTACTCTTGGTGTGTGTAATGAGCTCCCCATAGTTACTTAGGGACTTATTTCTTTTTTTTTTTTAAGTAATCTCTACGCCCGACATGGGGCTTGAACTCATGACCCTGAGAACAAGAGCCATTTGTTCTGCGGACTGAGTCAGTCAAGTACCTCACTTAGGGACAATTTTGAAGTTGTCCCAGAGGGGGCAGCCTCAGGTTAGGGATGCACAGCTGGCCAAGTGCACTTGGGGTGGGGTGCTCTGGCTCAGAAGAAGAGGATGGGGAGTCAGAAGATGAGGGGTCATCAGTTGGCTCTGGCTCTGAGGGGAGTCAGAAGATGGGGGGGTCATTCAGTTGGCAGCAGGAGGGCTTGTTTCTGCAGTCCCCCTTGCTCCACGTGGGCATATATCTGCCCTCTTCTGTCCTCCTGTTCCCACTACAGACAAGGAGGAGGACAATGTGAGGGTGGGCCAGACCTGGGCTTGAAATTCAGAGCCTGAACCACTGCCTGGGTACCCTACACCCAGCCCAGGTAGGGTGGGCTGCCTCAAAGGCAAGAGGGCCAGGAATGGAGCCTGGGCACTGGGTTTAGGGACTGGGCAAGGGGGTTATACTCCAATTAACATTAAATTTAAATAATTAGGATTTGATTTATTGAAGTTACAAATTCAAAACTGAACTTTTAAACCCGTTAAGTTCAGTTTCATAAACACTGTTATTCCCTTTATAAGCCTAGCAGATTTATGGTTATTTTCCAGGGGCCTCTCAAAATATTTGGTCTATCTACAAATTCAGCACATTAAGCATTTTCAACATTTCAAACTGAATTTATAAATTCAATTCTCTTATTTTCTTTTTAAGTGCTTTGGCTTGTCTGAATTGACAACTAAATCTTGGGTGCTTCAAGAATTCATATATTCGGGGGTGCCTGGGTGGCTCAGTCGTTAAGCATCTGCCTTCAGCTCAGGGCGTGATCCCAGAGTCCTGGGATCAAGCCCTGCGTCGGGCTCCCTGATCTGCTGGGAGGCTGCTTCTTCCTCTCCCACTCCCCCTGCTTGTGTTCCCTCTCTCGCTGGCTGTCTCTCTCTCTGACAAATAAATAAATAAAATCTTAAAAAAAAAAAAAAAGAATGCGTATATTCAATAGATTAAAATTTTGAATGTGGTGAACCCCAAGTAGTCTCAAATGTTCCTGAAACATGAAATACCAAACGCGTTCAGGTTTCACTTACTCTGTAGGCACTAACACTCTGGTTCTGATTCTCTTAGACCATTCTACACATCACACTAAACCTTACTGTGGCTGAAAGTTGTGTACCCATTTGAAAAAGTCAGTTTTCCATCCAAGTTCTAGGGCCGTTTGGCATCCACCAGCGGGGAGCCTGACACCCCAGAACCCTACCCAGTGGGGTTTTGCACTGCCCCTCCTTCCTGCCTGCTCTTGGGTTTTGGGCAATGCTGGCTCAGAGTGAACCCCAAGTGGACTTTGCCGTTCTTCAGCTCTGAAGACCTCTGAACTCAACAGGAGCTCATTTAGTCACTGAATGACGACTGCATGCCTTTCTCACTAGACCTTTGATACTGCTGGGGTCTCCTTAGCATTCCTAGGACTGAGCAGCTACCTGGGCACCTAGCAGAGCTGACTGGGGTCCTCTCCAGAGCTCTGCTTGACCTGGAGTCACTACCCCAAGGGTCAGGCCTCAGGGCTGAGCTGGGTGCCAGGAACACAGAGCTGCCAATGACAGTCGGCACACACAGCAGGCTCCGGCCCTCTCTGGGAAGACTGTGGAGGGTCAGCTGGCAGGAATTATGGGGAAGAGAAAGAAGGAAACATGACTAGGAAGAGAGAGAACGAAGTTCAGTTCAGAAAGACGCCTCCCAAGTAGCAGAAATGGGGAAACAAGCCAGGCAGTGTGTCCTGGGGCTGGAGGGGCAGCGACGGGGTGGGGACGGCTGTGTGGTTTTCTGCAGGAAACTGCTGGGAGCAGCTAGGGATGGCGGGGG
>NW_024424786.1:46833159-46854820 GCF_017311325.1 Ursus maritimus
CAGCGTGCATCAAGTGTAAAATGCCTTGTGATGAAAATTGCTGGCCACGTTGTGTTCAGTCCCAACGGTGCCCACTCCTCTTGCCTGCCCTGAGATGGAGGGGTTCTGTTTGCCTCGCGGGGGGGCGGGGGCTCCAGCTTGTAAGAGCTGCAATTTGGTGCCGCAGATCCATGAGGCAGGACAGAGAGCCCTGGGTCTCATCTACGCGGGGTTTTCGATGTCCAGGGGCCACACGGACGTTGCCTGAGGCGCAGAACTGAACCGCGCTTACTCAGGGACGTGTGCGAGAGGTCGGGGAGGGCCAGGATGGAGGGTGGCCACCAGAGGGGAAGGAGGGGCGCCGGGAGAGGCGACTCCCGATGGTCACCGCGTGGTCGCCTCGCGGCACGGCTGGGGCCCCAGCCTCCCAAGGAGCGCCAGCCCCGACCCCTACCCTCGCTCTCTGCCCCCGGCCCTGCACCAGCCCCTGCCTCTACCGCGGTCCCTTCCCCTGACCCCCTCCCCTTGCCCCTAACCCGGCCCTGTCCTGAGCCCCCTGCCCTCTGTCCCCTGCTCCCTGCCCCGCGCGAGAACCTGCCCCTGACCCCGCCCCCAGCCCCGCCTCACACCGGTGCCTGCCCTCTGCCCCTGTTCGGCCCCGCCCCCGGCTTCGGCCCCGCCCTTACCCCAGCGTGCCCTGCGCGGCGGCGGCGGCGCTCCAGCGTTCTGGGGCGGGACTTCCGGCGGCGCCTGAGAGCGTCTTCCGGCCGCGCGCGAGGGTGGTCCGGCCGGCCTCCGGGACATGAAGGTGAGCCCCGCAGTGGCCGGCCGGGGTGGCGTCCGCGCCCCGCGTCTCGGCGCCTGCTCCTCCTCCTCCTCGCACGGCCTCAGTTCCTCGCCGCGAAGTGGGCTTGCGGGGGACGCGTGTGAGAGCAGGAGGCGCGGCGCGAGGGAGCGCGAATGTGAGAGTGCGAGTGTGAGCGTGTGGGGCTGGTGTGAGAGAGCGGGTGTGAGCGTGTGGGGCCTGTGAGAGAGCGGGTGTGAGCGTGTGGGGCTGGTGTGAGAGAGCGAGTGTGAGCGTGTGGGGCTGGTGTGAGAGAGCGGGTGCGAGCGTGTGGAGCTGGTGTGAGAGAGCGGGTGCGAGCGTGTGGAGCTGGTGTGAGAGAGCGGGTGTGAGCGTGGGGGGCTGGTGTGAGAGAGCGGGTGCGAGCGTGTGGGGCTGGTGTGAGAGAGCGGGTGTGAGCGTGGGGGGCTGGTGTGAGAGAGCGGGTGTGAGCGTGTGGGGCTGGTGTGAGAGAGCGGGTGTGAGCGTGTGGGGCTGGTGTGAGAGAGCGGGTGTGAGCGTGTGGGCCCTGTGAGAGCGGGTGTGAGCGTGGGGGGCTGGGTGAGAGCGGGTGTGAGCGTGTGGGGCTGGTGTGAGAGCGGGTGTGAGCGTGGGGGGCTGGTGCGAGGAGCGGGTGGAGCGTGTGGGCCTGGTGACGAGCGGGTGTGAGCGTGGGGGGCTGGTGTGAGAGAGCGGGTGTTAGCTGTAGGGTGGCTGTGAGAGAGCGAGGTGCGACGTGCTGGGGCTGAGTGAGAGCGGGGAGGCTGGGCTGTGAGGCAGCGCGTGTGGGGCTGGTGTGAGAGCGTGCGTGGGTCGGAGCGTGGGCGTGGGGGCCTGTGAGATGGGTGTGGCTGGGGGCTGGTGCGAGAGGCGGGTGCGAGGCGTGTGGGGCTGGTGTAGAGAGCGGGTGTGAGCGTGTGGGGCGATGTGAGAGAGCAGGTGTGTGGCGTATGGGCAGGGCTGGTGTGAGAGAGCGGGTGTGAGCGTGGGGGCCTGGGTAGAGAGAGCGGGTGCGGAGCGTGGGGCTGGTGCGGAGAGAGCCGGGTGGTGAGCGTGGGGGCCTGTAGAGCAGGGTGCAGTGTGGGGCTGGTGCGAGAGAGCTGGCAGGTGAGCGCGTGTAGTTGGTGTGTGTGTGAGAGAGCGGGTGCGAGCGTGTGGCTAGGTGAGAGAGCGGGTGTGAGCGTGGGGGGCCTGGGAGAGAGAGTGGGTGTGAGCGTGGGGGCTGGTGCGAGAGAGCGGGTGCGAGCGTGTGGGGCTGGTGTGAGAGCGGGTGCGAGCGTGTGGGGCTGGTGTGAGAGAGCGGGTGCGAGCGTGTGGGGCTGGTGAGAGAGAGCCGGGTGCGAGCCGTGTGGGGGCCCAGAGCTGGTGCGAGCGTGGGGGGCTGGTGCAGAGCGGTGCGAGCGTGGGGGGCTTGGTGCGAGAGAGCGGGTGCGAGCGTGTGGGCTGGTGCGAGAGAGCGGAAAGCAGCCGGCAAAGGGCTGGTGCGAGAGAGCGGGTGTGAGCGTGTGGGGCTGGTGTGAGAGAGCGGGTGTTAGCGTGGGGGGCCTGTGAGAGAGCAGGTGCGAGCATGTGGGGCTGGTGTGAGAGAGCGGGTGCGAGCGTGGGGGGCCTGTGAGAGAGCAGGTGCGAGCGTGTGGGGCTGGTGTGAGAGAGCGGGTGCGAGCGTGGGGGGCTGGTGTGAGAGAGCGGGTGTGAGCGTGTGGGGCCTGTGAGAGAGTGGGTGTGAGCATGTGGGGCTGGTGTGAGAGAGCGGGTGTGAGCGTGGGGGGCCTGTGAGAGAACTGGTGTGAGAGTGGAAGTGTGAGAGCCAGTTTGTGCAAGACAGTGTGGGAGTAAGAATAAGCACTTGAGTGAAGACAATGAGGGTGACAGCACACTGTGTGTGACTGAGGTTGGTGTGAGCAGGTGGATGAGACAGAGAGACCCTGTCCCCAGAGGCCAAGCCAGAATGCGGGGCAGGTGGCTCCGTGTTCATTTGGGGTACACTAGGCCGGATCCCTCCTCATTCGGCCTTGTGCTTTGAAAGCTCTAGACTTTCCACACTGGAGGGTGATTTGTCGGCTCCTCGCTTCCCACAGAGCTAGGGGACAAATGGGTTGGTGGCAAAAATGGATCTTGAGCCATCTGTGGCGTCCTGTGTCCATCACTCTGTTGACTTAGTGTAGCACCGTGGCCAAGCACTGCAGCTTCTTCACCTCTGAGCGGGATCTAGTCCACTTCCTGTGTCCCAGGGCCTGACGTGTAGCACGTGGTCAATAAATGTCACCAGGGCTGTGCTTGTCCTGCCTCTCACACTGCCTTCACTTCCCAGAGTGCACTCACCCCTCACCTAGGAATGCACTTGGCTCCAAGATTTGTGCTGAAAGGCAAGAATGTGTGTGACTGACTATTACACTTGATGCGGGAACAGCCGTACTCTGTTAACCAGAAAGTTGACTCACGGTCCAGCAGCGTGTTGGTGACACACTCAGGGCACATTGGTTAGCATTTCTCAAACTGCATATTACTGAATAGTGAGACCAATTTGACGGGTAAAAATCAATTTCCTTTTTTTTTTTTTTTTTTTTTAAGATTCATCCATTTTGGGAGTGAGCAGGCAAGCACATGTGGGGGGAGGGGCAGAGGGAGAGTCGCAGACACGCCGCTGAGCAGGGAGACTCGATCCCACGACCCTGATGACATCACGACCTGAGCCCAAAGCAAGAGTTGGATGCTCAACCCACTGAGCCACCCAGGTGGCCCTAAAAATCAGTTTCTTAAAAATGAAATAGGAAAGTTGTCAGTGTATCACAGAGCATGGTTAGCTCTGATAAGCGGCTTTCAGTGGACTCATAAAATGCGTATGCACATGTGGCACATGCACACATGTACTGGGCTATGACACATTTACTGTGGGTCTCAAAAAACATTTGAAAGTTACTGCTGTGACTTGCTGTCCTTTGATCAACACACTTGAAACCATCCTCCCACGAGCTTGGAGCCCCTGGAACAGTGGGCCTCTCAGTTGTTAGAGCAGATTGGAGACCCCTGCCTCCCAGGGCCCCTCTGGGTGACCACAGACATGAAGTGGTCACTATACACCACACTCTGCAGGGCCCGTGCTGCCTAAAGGAGGTTATTGGTGTGTGTGGAAAAAACTGACGTGAGAGCAGGGGCTCTGCAGAGTACATGGGAGAATTTGCCCACAGGCCTTGGGTAGGATGGCTGGGCCCACCGCATAGCAGGGAGCTGTGGGAGGTGCCAGACAAGGGCCTTCCTGCTGCCCAAGCACGCCACATATCACGGCAGCTCACACACTGTGTCCTCATCACCACGTATCAGGCATTCGGTCTGGAGAGTTCATGGCCAGCCAGGGAGTAGCCCAGCACTCATGAGCAGCCTGCTCCTGATACCATCGCACTTCATCCTGGCACTTGCCACTGGCAGAGTCAGTGGCAGTGCCAGTCCAGGCCTTGAGCTCAGTCTGGCTCTCTCCATTGCTCCCTTCACTGTGTACAGAGCCTGGCGGGGTCCATCTCCCTTCCCCCAGACAAGCCCCATCTCTACCCTTTCCTCTTTCTTCCTTCCCTATAATGTGAAATCATAGGTCAAGGGACGGGTGAGCCATAGGTCGAGGGGTTTCTGGGTGGGTGGGCAGCAGGTGGGGCAGCAGGCCATGGACAGCAGGTGAGAAGGCTACTGGGGCACACCCCAGGCCACTGTGGATTGCTTGAGGACCTCCCTCCCACTTGGTTTCTCATACCTTCCATCCTCCATAACCCAGACCTCCACCCTGGAGCTGAGGAGGAGACTGAGGTCATGGAGTGGAACCGGAGGGCTGGAGTCAAAGGTCGGGGTGCCTGGCAAAGTGGGCCCTCCGTCTCACTCCATGTGGCTCCTGCCAGCAGGTGCGGTTGTCCCTGCTTGCACAGCTGTCCTCTTGGCTCTGCAGCCCCTCGTGCGAACATGTTTGTTCAGGTGTCTTTCTGGCTTCTTGGTGGCCAGGCTTCCTGGAGTTAGTCCCTCATAGCTTGGCAGCCACGATCTCAGCCTAACCAGGTGAGTTCTGTGCCACCTGCCCTCTGTTGTGACTGAGGGAGCCCAATCAGAGCTGTGGTCACAAGATGGGAGGGGGCAGGGACTGTTTGCCAAAAAGTGTCAGGAGAGGGCCTGCTGGGGAGGGGAGGGCACAGAGGATGGCAGTCTGGGCCTGGGTCTTTGTATCCCTCCTCACAGTCCCTTCAGAGTTGCCTTTGCAGCTTTGTCCCTTCTGTCCTCCTGTGAAGCCCTTGGGCCAGCCTTTTGTGCCTCCCTGCCTCATGGGGAGGGACCTCCAGGACGCCTCACCCCAGGCTTTATTCTCCCACGGCCTCGCGCAGGTATGCTGTGAGTGTATCAGGAGACTCAGTCTGCAGGCTTGCTGCCGAGGGCAGCTGCCCTGGGAAGTGACAGCCCAAAGCTGTGCAACCCGTGCTGCTCTGTGAAGGGAAGTGGCTGGAGAGGAAGGTTTTGGACGAGGTACAAACAGGCTCCTGGCCAGGAGGTCAACAGAGTGGAAGGGATGAAGGGGTGAGCACTGCTGAGGGCCTGACTCCATCAGCACCTGACAGGGCCTACCCTGCCTGGCTGGCGCTCTAGTGACCCCATAGCCAGAGGAAAGGCCACATGCCTGCCTGTTGGGCAGGAGGCTAGGTTGCCCCCCCACCCTGGGACCTGTGGGGTCTCCTCTGGCTCTGCCACCAAGTGGCTCCTTATCTGGTCTGGAGGGGGCAGTCCACCGGGGCCGTGAGTCTGTGGACCAACACACTTGCACACCTTAAAGCCTCATTAAGGACTAGAGCCAGCCTGGGCCTGCTTGTTACTTGGCTACCCAGAGAGTGAAAGCAAGGAGGCAGAATTGCTGGGGGAGAGGGGGTGGGGGCAGAACCTAAAAGAGACCTGCAGGCTCATAATAGTCCAGTGCGGGAAAGCCAGAAAATAGAGCTAAAGCCAAGAATACAGAATGATCAGCAGTCCAGATAGCCTCCTCATTTACTTTTTAGCATCGCCCTTGATGTAGTTTTCTCTGTAGGTGTGTATACACATAGGAATTCTTCAATAAAGCTGGGGTCCTTTTGCATGTGCGCATTTTGTAGCATTTGCACTGACCAGTGCACGGTGAGCATGTAGCGCCTGTCCATACTCCAGCGTACCGAAGTGTGCGTCATTCTATTTAAACGGTGCTGTGATGAACCTTCTCCTGCGTTCTCCACGTAAGTGCAGAAGTCCCCCAAAGTGTGATTTGTGAAGGGAAACGTGTTGGAAAGTATATTTATGACTAGATTGTTATACACAAGATTTTCACAAATTGAATTCCCAGGAACAACTCGTGAGAATGGTTGCTGCCCCAGGTCCACGCCATCAGCATCGTACTCTTCAGTCCTCACCAATGCTGCGTGTCTACTCCTTTAATTGCTGGTGAAGCTGAGGTGCTATTTCTGGGGCTTAAGGCACCTCTGTGTATTCCAGGGGATCTCTGTGTATTCCAGGGCGTCTCTGCCTATTCCAGGAGATCTCTGCGTATTCCAGGGCATCTCTGCCTATTCCAGGGGATCTCTGCGTATTCCAGGGCATCTCTGTGTATTCCGGGGAATCTCTGTATATTCCAGGGCGTCTCTGCCTATTCCAGGAGATCTCGGCATATTCCAGGGGATCTCTGCGTATTCCAGAGCGCCTCTGTGTATTCCAGGGCGCCTCTGTGTATTCCAGGTGATCTCTGTATATTCCAGGGCGTCTCTGCCTATTCCAGGAGATCTCGGCGTATTCCAGGGGATCTCTGCATATTCCAGAGCGCCTCTGTGTATTCCAGGGTGTCTCTGCATATTCCAGGGCGTCTCTGAATATTCCAGGGGATCTCTGCGTATTCCGGGGGATCTCTGCGTATTCCAGGGGATCTATGTGTATTCCAGAGCGTCTCTGCGTATTCCAGGGGATCTCTTCGTATTCCAGGGTGTCTCTGCGTATTCCAGGGTGTCTCTGCGTATTCCAGGGGATCTCTGCATATTCCAGGGTACCTCTGCGTATGTCAGGGGATCTCTGTGTATTCCAGGGGATCTCTGCATATTCCGGGGCATCTCTGCGTATTTCAGGGGATCTCTGCCTATTCCAGGGCATCTCTGTGTATTCCAGGCTATCTCTGCGTATTTCAGAGTATCTCTTTGTATTCCAGGGGATCTCTGCATATTCCAGGGCACCTCTGCGTGTTCCAGGGGATCTGTGTGTATTCCAGGATGTCTGTGTGTATTCTGGGGGATCTCTGTGTATTCCAGGGGATCTCTGCATATTCCAGGGGATCTCTGTGTATTCCAGGGCATCTCTGTGTATTCCAGGGCGTCTCTGCGTATTCCAGGAGATCTCTGCACATTCCACGGCACCTGTGCATATTTCAGGGGATCTCTGTGTATTCCAGGGGATCTCTGTGTATTCCAGGGCGCTTCTGCGTATTCCAGGGGATCTCTGCATATTCCAGGGCATCTCTGTGTATTCCAGGGGATCTCCGTATATTGCAGGGCGTCTCTGCATATTCCGGGGGATCTCTGTATATTCTGGGGGATCTCTGTGTATTCTGGGGTGTCTCTGTGTATTCCAGGGGATCTCTGTGTATTCCAGGGCGCTTCTGCGTATTCCAGGGGATCTCTGCATATTCCAGGGCATCTCTGTGTATTCCAGGGGATCTCCGTATATTCCAGGGTGTCTCTGCATATTCCAGGGGATCTCTGTGTATTCCGGGGTGTCTCTGTGTACTCCAGGGCATCTCCGTGTATTACAGGCGTCTCTGTATCTTGGGCGTGTATAACATGGGGTACTTCTGCATTATGGCATATCTCTATGTTACAATGTGTCTGTATTACACAGTATCTTTATTATGGGGTATCTATTATGGGGTATGCCTGGCTGGCTTTACAGGGTATCTGTGATAGCCTGTCTGTATGGGGCACCTGTGTGTTACAGAGTTTGGGGTTTTGTGTACTAAGAGGTATGACTACACCTCTTCATTTCCTGTATTTTTGTAGTGGGGCATTTTTTTTTTTTACTGGAGCCTCTTATTCTTGATTCGTAAGAGTTCTTTGCTCATTATGAATAGATAATGGGTAGGAATGCTTTGTGAAGTACGTTCTAATTATTTTTTTTCTGGTTTAGTATTTCTTTAAATTTGCTTTTCTGTTTCCTAAATGAAAGTGTCACGTTTCCTTTTTTTTTTTTTAAGATTTTATTTCTTTGACAGAGCACAAGCAGGGGAAGCGGCAAGCAGAGGGAGAGGTAGAATTAGGCTCCCCAACCGCACCCCCTCCCCCCCCAAGCAGGGAGCCCGATGCTGGGCTCAATCCCAGGACCTGAGATCAGATCAGATCATGACCTGAGCCAAAGGTAGCCACTTAACCAACTGAGCCACCCAGGCGCCCCTTAAGTGTCACATTTCTTTCTTTTTTTAAGATTTTATTTATTTATGTATGTATATATTTATTTGAGAGAGAGAGCAGAGCAAGAGAGAGAGCGTGCACAAGTGGGGATGAGGAGCAGAGGGAGAGGGACAAGCAGACTCCCCACTGAGCAGGGAGCCCAACATGGGCTCAGTCCCAGAACCCCAAGACCATGAACTGAGCCAAAGGCAGATGCTTCACCAACTGAACCGCCCAGGCGCCCCTAAAGTGTCACATTTCTAGATAATAAATTCCATTGGCGTGTTCTTCCCTGACCTCCACACTGCTGACGTACTTGGAAGGGCTTTCTCTGCCCTGAGTTTACAGAAGCAGGCACCTGTATTTTCTTCTAGTCCTTTCCATGGCACTGCTGTATTACACTTAAGCCCTCCAGTAGCCTGGGTTTTTTTGGGTTGTTGGGGGCAGCCACCATTTTCCTAGATGGCACCCATAGACAGGGCAGCCCTGAGCTGGGGGGGAAGGCTTTCCGACTAGCAGCAAGGAGGCCCTTTCCGGGCATCTGAGGAACGAGGGGCCCAGCAGTGCTGGAGACTGGGCCGGCCACTAGGGCTGGCCCAGGGTAGGGCTCTGTCCTGGGTCCAGTGCCCAGGCCAGTGCCATGAGGACCCAGGCCCTAGGAGGTGCTCCATTTGGCAGAGGGGACACCCTACACTGCTGGGGGTCATGTGTGCTCTGCTCTCTGTACAGCCCCCTGGCCCCCGCGGTTGGACCGCACTGTGATACTCCCACCATGAGGACGCTGCTCAGCACGCTCTGGCTCGCTCTGGCCTGCAGCTCCGTTCACACTACTCTGTCAAAGTCCGATGCCAAAAAGGCCGCCTCCAAGACGCTGCTGGAGAAGGTAGGGATGTTGTGGGAACTGGCCTCTTCCCGCCCCCTGGAGTCACGTGTTGTGGCCTGTGATGCAGCGCTCTGTGGTACTGCCCAGGGCTGTAGCCGATGGCCTGAGAGGGAACAGCTTCTGGCGATGGGGCTGAGGGTGTGCCCACCCCCACTGGCCCCGATTTTGGCCCTCACCCCACCTCTGCTTCTTCCCATGGCCACACTCTTGTCCTGCCTTGTGGAGTTCTATGATATTTGCAGGGGTCGAGTGGATCAGAGAAGAGACATGCCATGCCTTTATGCCGTTTTTCTGGGATGGAAGAGTGAGTCCTCAGGGACTGTCAGCTCCTCAAGGGTGGGCCTTTCCCTGTGGTCTCTGGTGAGTGGCACCATGTTGATCCCAGGACACAGTGCCTGGCTGATCTGAGGGCCATTGCTGTTCCTCGGGGTCCTGCGTCCTGCGTGTGGACGGCAGGCCCTGACCACTTTGTCCTGTTGCTGTTATTTCAGACTCAGTTTTCAGAGAAGCCTGTGCAAGACCGGGGTCTGGTGGTGACGGACCTTAGGGCTGAGGATGTGGTCCTGGAGCATCGTAGCTATTGCTCAGCGAAGGCCCGGGAGAAGCACTTTGCTGGGGACGTCCTGGGCTACGTCACTCCAGTAAGCCAGGCCCTGGGGCGGATAGGGAGGTCCCAAGGGCAAGGCCGCCCCTGGAGTCCTCACCTCCCGGGGCTGCGGCTGTGTAGGTCCCCAGGGAGAGAGCCCTCCCAAAGAAGTGACAGCCATCCCAAGGGTTTTCTGGGGTCTTGTCCTGCATGGCACAGGTGGTCCTGTGGTGTCTCGGTCTAGAGGTGGCTCTAGGACCCTCTGTCCCCGGCTCCAAGTGTGCTTACCTGTTCTCCATTTTCTGCCAGTGGAACAGCCATGGCTACGATGTTGCAAAGGTCTTCGGGGGCAAGTTCACGCAGATCTCGCCCGTGTGGCTGCAGCTGAAGCGGCGGGGTCGGGAGATGTTTGAGGTCACAGGCCTTCACGACGTGGACCAAGGTTCTCATGTTGCTGCCCATCTGTGCCCGTCCTGAGGGCCCAGAAGGGTGTGAGTGCATGACTGCATGCATGTGAGTGTGAGGGTGCAACTCTGTCTGGGAGTTTGTGTGTAGCTGAGTGTGTGTGCACAAGTGTGAGACTGTCTGCCATTGGCCCAAACCCTGTCCCCCTTGGCAGTTTGTACACAGGGTCCAGAGAGGAGGTGTCCAGAGGGCCTGGCTGTCTTGGCAGCCACCTCTGTGAGCACACACCCAAGTTCACATAGCTGTCCCCCTTTTGGGTTTGGAAAGAGAGCGTGTTAGCTAGTTGTGGTGTTCTGAGACCTGAAGCCATCCCTCAGTGCTGGGAGCACAGTGTCAGAGGCCACAGGTTGGGCAGCACTGGGATCTGGCCCTCAGGCACCCTTTAGCTCCAAGAAACACTCCTAGCCCCCTTGGAGGCCACTTTTCTCTAGATGGGGCCAATGCCACCACTTTGTCCCTAGGAGGACAGGGCTGGACCCACAGATTCCCTCCTGCTGCCTCCCCTCCGCACTTCATTGCAGGGGCCCCAATGTTTCCTTCCTTGGGGGTGAGCTGGGTCCCTGCATTGACTGTCCTCTCCCGTCCCACAGGGTGGATGCGGGCAGTCAGAAAGCAGGCCAAGGGCTTACGTATAGGTAAGTCCAGTGGGCCTGGGCTGTCAGGGCACCCAGCCCTTAAGCCACATGTGTGAGGTGGAGGCCCTGGCAGGACCAGGCTGAGAGTGATGCCAGCCCTACCCTGCCCAGTCCTGGAGCTCCCCGCTGGCAAGGGTGTTCCCAAAGTACAGCAGGATTAGCAGGGTCTGGGGATTGGAGCGAGCGAACAGGTGACAGCGGACAGGAGCCACGGGGGCTGGGGCCAGGTGGGGACTGATCAAGGTGGAAGACGTCCAGCAGGAGCCAGGCAGTGGTGGGCTGGCAGAGCTGGGGTCTGGGCACTCGGAAACTTGGTGTGTGAGGGGGAAAAGAGGTCGGCGTTACCCGATGCCGCTCCCTGGCCAGGCCATGTGGGTGCTCAGCTGTGTGGTCACTCTGCTGTGGTGGCCAAGGGCTGCCCTGAGGGTGGGCCAAGTACGGAGGGGTCACAGTCCCCATGTGGGTCTATTCCCCAAGTGCCCCGACTCCTGTTTGAGGACTGGACTCATGAGGACTTCCGGAATGTCTTGGACAGCGAGGACGAGATAGAAGAGCTTGGCAAGACCATGGTCCAGGTGGCCAAGGTGAGGCCTGGCACTGCATGGGGTCAGCACGGGTTGCCCTAGGCTTCCTCTTGACCACAGAGGTCCTCAGGTGGGGAGGCTTCCCTTGGGCGGTACCCGGCTGCCCACTGCCCTCCTGGCCCTTCAGGCCCCCAGGGGTTGGGGTTGGAGAGGCACGTGAGTGTCGGACACACGAGACTGAGCCCCTCTGCTCCTGGCTCCTGTGAGGACCGCCACACTGCCCCCTTCAAAGAGCGGCTTCAGGGCCTGCTGTGACCTCACTGCGTGGGTGGCGGTGGCTGGTCTGTGTTGCCTTCCCACCCACCCCTCCTGGGTCATCAGACCCTCCTCACCTGCCCCATGCCTTTCAGAGCCAGCACTTTGACGGCTTCGTGGTGGAGGTCTGGAGCCAGCTGCTGGGCCAGAAACATGTGTGAGTGGGCTCTGTGCTCTTCCTGCCCCTCCCCCCACGGCGTCCTGGAGGAGGTTGGAGGAAGGGCTGAGGGAAGGCCATCGTGGGGAGGGCCTTCTTCCCCCTTCTACACCCGGGGGCAGGGACGGCACCTCGAAGCAGCCAAGAGCCAGTGTCCGGCTCTGACCGCGCTGCTGCTTTGCCAGCCTGGATGCCTGCGCGGGTGGTGAAGGGAGTGTAACAAGCGTCTCCCCGCAATGCCCTGGGAGAGACCTGCGGCCCAGGTGGTGATAGCAGGGTCAGGTTTGGACGTGAGCAGGAGCTCCTCTGCTGAGAAGAGGTCTGCTGAGTGCGTCCACGGAATCATCTAGGACAAGAGTCAGCCGCCCCTCCCCTTGCGGTGGCACCCACACTGCCTGTGACCAGAGTGACCAGGCAAGGTGGGAGTGGTCAGGTGTCACCTGCAGCAGCCACTCCCCACTTCTGTCAGGGACATGGGGGGTCAGCCCCACAAAGGACCAAGCGGGTACCGAGCTCTCCTGAGCAGGGTGTCTCGGGGTTCGCGTGGCAGAGCGGTGGTGTAACCCACAGGGTGCGGGGGCAGCGGAGCCTGGCAGCCAGCTACCACTGGTTCTAGAACTAGCCATCCCCTCCCTTTCCTGCCTGAAGGAGTCCCAGCTCAAAGCCTGAGCCGCCCTCCCCCTTGCTTCTCCCTGCCTGCCTGTCCCAGCAGGGAGCACTGCCTTCTGTCCTCTTGCAGCTGCATGTCACTCTCTGCCCACTCAGAGGCAGCGTCCCCAAGCAGGTCTCCTGTCTCCGAGTGCGGGTGGAAGGCATCTGTGCCTACAGCCAGGCATGCCTGGGGGCTCCCTGCCCAGGGTTGGAGGGGCTGGCCTGTCTGGGCAGCCGTGGCTCCCTCCGCACTTGGGCCCAAGCCCCTAGCCCTGGGAGGGCCCTGAGGCCCACTTTGTGGGGGTGGATGGGTAAAGATCGTGCAAGCCACGTTGGGGGTCTTCCTGTGTCTGTCAGGAGCTGGTACAGGGCCAGTGTGCCAGGAGTCCTGGCTCTTGGCAGAGAGACCCTCCTCACCTCTCCTCCCAGGCAACAGCCCTGACAAAATGACCTTCCAGCACCTTCTGGATGTGGAGCCGGAGACCTTCCCCTGCAGCTTCTCACCAGGCAGCTTCATTCTGCCCCAGCTCTCTGCAGGGGGTGGGCGTTTACCTGAGCCGCAGCTGCGTGATGAGGGGGCGGCCAGCAGGGCAGTCAGGGGCCAGGTGGAGTGGGGGCAGAGAGCATCCAGTATGGCAGACGGCTCTGGGCACATTGCTATGTGGGAGCCATCTCCCAGGACGGAATGGGCCTGGCTGCTGCGAGGCATGATAGGAACGTTTCTCGACGCCGTCCCCCCCCCCCCCCCCCCCCGCCCCCCATCACTCTCACTGGGGCATCTGATGAGGTGTCCGAGGGCTGTTTCCTTCTGCAGAAGTCAGCCTGGAAAGGCCGTTGTGGGCAAATGCTGTGGGGCATCTGGCCTGTATGGTGTGGTGAGGACAATGGCACAGCATCGCCTTGACTCCCTGAACTCCGGGTCCTCCAGGCCTCCCTCCCACAGAAGTCCTCTGGGGAGGAGCAGGTGGTCTGAGCATTGGAGCAGCAGGGATGGTGCCCAGCTCTAGTGAGTGGCCCGGTCCCCTCCATGCGTGCCCAGGGCACACAGGTGACCCCAGGTTCCCAGCTGGTAGGTGCTGCCCCAGGGGCACAAGACCACCCTTCCCTTCTCACAGAGATGCAGTCCTACGGCTGTCCAGAAGGCCAGGAAAGCCAGTGACAGTGATGGTGCTGTAGGCACCATGACAGCTATTGGCAGAGTGGATAGGGGCGTGTGCTCCCCAAGGGCTTGACCACAGCCCCGCCGCCTCGCAGGAGAGACTCCGCAGCGCCAGTGCTCACTCCCACTGAGCCGCGCTCCAGCGGTCAGTACCCAGCCCCTTCTCGTCAGGACAGCTGGGGCTGCACCTGTCCTCTGCGCACCTGTGTGGAATGGGGCCTGGGGGTGGGCACTGGGCCCCATGAGCCGGCTGTGCACGGGTAGCCAGGACAGCCCCACCATCCCTGCTGGTGAGAGTCACAGTGCCTATGCCCCTCCGATCTGCACTGTGCGTGAGGGGTCACCGTGCTCCGCAGGCGGGGCCCAGGCCAGACCGAACACAGCGCGGCTCCTGGGGCTGCAGGGCTCCTGGGCACCGGTCACTTGGCGGTCCTCGCTGCGTGACATGAGGCAGATGGGGGTGCCTGACAGGTGCTCGCAGGTGCTGCCTGGAGCCAGGTTAGTCTCCATTCCGCTGGCCATACGTGCCATGCCTCTGGGGGCCAGAGGAGCCCATGACTCCAGCTCCCTCTGTCGCCCACCTGGTGGCCCACTTCCTGCTGAGACATGTCCAGGCACAAGTGGAGAGTCACACCTGATGCCCACCCACAGGTGTTCCTTCTGTGTGTCCAGGGCCGAGGATGCTCCCTGCCTAGGGCTGAGACAGACAGCTGTGTCTGGGTAATTTCCAGGCTGGGAGTGGCCCCATGAGGGGCCTAGGTGGTTGAGGCCAGTGGTTTGGGGCGCTAGGCTGGGACTCCCCCTTAGCACAAGGCCTGGTTGATGGAGCTGCTCTCGCTATTCTGGTCCTGGGGCACCTCTCAGGTGCTGTGTGACGCCCAGTAGGTCAAGTGGTGTTTCGTGGCCTGGGCTGACCCAGCCACCAGCAGGTCAGTGTGCTGGGCACGTGTCGGTCCTTCCTCACCCCCGGCCAGGCTGTGTGTCTGGGAGAGTCCAGAGGTGATGGGGTGCTGCCCAGATGCCCCTTCGTTCCCCATGCCGTTCTCAGGGTGACCCTGAGCAAGGAAGGACAGAGACCAGCCAAGTTCTGAGCGGGCCCAGTTTCAGTGGAGGGGGACCCCCGCGGGACCTGCTGGCCTGCCCCAGTGCTCAAGTGTCTGCAGGGCGCAGAGCCGCACTGGAGCCCCCAGGGCAGAAAATGCCCGTGAAGGGGCGTCTGCCCTGTAGCGGGTCAGGGTCAGGGCCCTGGACTTCCTGTTGCTCTCCTGGCTCTTTGCAGGGGCCTCATCCACATGCTCACCCACCTGGCGGAGGCCCTGCACCAGGCCCGGCTGCTGGCCATCCTGGTCATCCCACCGGCTGTCACTCCTGGGTAAGTGCCATGCTCGCTGGCAGCGGGCAGCTCCTTCCCACCCCGTAGCAGCCCTGGGTGGGTAGATGCCACGGGAGCTGGGGCTGGGGACCCATGTCAGCCACGGCAGCGCATCCCCACATGTCAGCAGCGGAAGGCTGCACCTTCCATCCGAGCACTGAAGATGTTAGAAGTTCCTGAATTTGAGGGGCTGTGTCTTCTAGATGCTTCCACTCTCAGTGGGGCAGCCCTGGAACCTCACTACAGCGCAGAGCTTTAGGGAATCCGCACCTGCCGCGTCCTTGGGAGGTCAGGGCTGTGTGGTCATGCCACCTCCTTCCCCAGCCTGGCTGTTCACCCTTCCCAAACCAGTGAGGCAGCCCTTCTGGAACCCAGGGGACAGGGAGGCCAAGCAGCGCAGGCCCTCGTTGTTGGAGCCGTGTCCCCTCTGCCCAGGGTGTCGCCCAGTGCTAGGCACCATGGATGCTCAGATCTGTTGTCACAGAGGTCTGGGTAGGACCAAAGGGGGCTCTGCTTGGCCTTTGCCAGCCCAGCCCCTTGGCCCACAGATGCGCACTGGGCTCCCACCCGCTGCCCCAGGAGGAAGCAGCTGGCCCACCCTGTTGAGGGGCAGGCAGTAGGATGGTGTGCCGGTTAGTGGAGCAGCATGGGTGAGCCTCTGGGGCTGTGATGTCCAGCCGTGGTTCACAGGCTGACGGGCTCACAGAAGCGCCAGTTGGCACACGGAGCCTGCAGGGCTCTCCGGCAGCTGTGACAGATGCTCCCTGGGGACAGCGCCTGCCCGGCCTTCATGCCCCACAGTCTGCACTGCGTGCCATCAGGGGCTGTGGTCTGTGCTCCCCCGTACCCTTTGCATTACCTGGGCATCAGCCTGCTATCTGAGTTTTCTCCTCACACTTTCAAGGTCCTCAGTCCCCTGTGGGTGGGAGGGTCCGACAGGCCAGCACCTACCTTCTGGAGCAGGGCGGGTTCTGCTCAACCCAGGAGGGAACCCAGCCAGAGCCCCACCTGTCTGTCCTTCATCCCGCATGTACAGACGTATGTATGTGTGCACATTGCTGAGTGCGTGTGGGGTGTGCGTGTGTCCTGAGGCTGGCTCCAGTGGGGACCTGCTGCTCCCAGGGCAGGGGCTGTCGTGGCTGCCTGAGCTTAGAGCTGGGGCTGGCACTGGAAGAGGAGCTTTTCTTGGAAGGCCGAGGGGCGGACCCTCTAGAGCCTGTGGGTTTGGCTACAGCACTTGGCGCCCATTTCCTGGGTCTCCCAGTTTTTGTGGGTGGCTTGGGGAACAGGGAGTGCTCGGCCGGGTCGAGACCCTGTCATTCTTTGTGGTCAGGAGCCATCTGTGGGATGGGTGCAGGAGGCGCTCTCAGTGGGGGTAAGCTCCTCAGGGGCCGGGGGCGTCTCCTCAGGCTGAGAGCTGGTGCTGCGCAGGCCAGGCCAGAGTGCCCGCCTGCAGCCCGCTCCACGGAGCCTAGCAGCTTCTGGCGCGTGCATAGCACAGGGGTGCAGAGGATGTGCTGGAGAGTGTGGGAGGGTACGGGGGCTGGACGCCCCTCAGGGCTGCCCCCTGGGCCTGGCCTGCAAGGGTAAGGGTGTATCCGTGCCCGGGGGTGCTTACCCTGAGCTCCTGGCACCTAGGCAGGAAGTAGACGGCCCGCCCCCACCCTGCAGCCAAGGGAGGAATCGTCCTCCTAAGGCAGCCTGAAGGGGGATGTCCGGGGGTGGGGGTGACCATGGCCAGTGTGGTCAGGGCTGAGGGTGTGGGTTCTAGGTGCGATGGGCTGTGGACATGGCCGGGCCAGCCCCTCCTGGAGACCTGGCTGTGTGCCGCCCACCCGCAGTTGGGGGTGTGGGCCTGTGCTGTGCTGTCCCAGTGTGTCCCCTGACGCTCTGGCTGGCGGTGCCCTGCAGGAGCTCATCTCATTGACGACATTGACCGCCCCCCCCCACGCTTAGGGCTCCCCAACAACAAGCCCATTAAACGCCCCTTCTTGGCGTTTCCTGCAGTGAGACGTTCTCGCGCTCCTCGTTCACCTCACAAAGGCTGGCTGCCGGCGCACTGAACAGCGTGCGGTGCCTTTTCTCTGCTGGGGACCTGTGTCTGGGACTGGCAGCTCAGGTACCATGCTGACCTTGAGCCCTGCCCCCAAGGTCACAGCCCTGTCTCCAGTGGACCTGGCGCTCTGGAGCCTCTACTCAGCTTCGCACAGATGGAGACTCTAGCTCCCGGTGGAGGGGGAGCCACGGGGTTGAGCCAGCAAGAGGCTGTCAGGGGCTTGGGCGACCAGGCCTGTGGGGAGCAGACATGGGTTCCCTGATAGCAAGAGTATGGTCGGGGACACCTGCCTTCCACCCACCATCGGGGGCCACATGCTGTGGGGGCGGCCCTGTGGCTGGTGGCAGGGGCCAGTGGCCATGCACCGAGCCTGTCCTGACCCCCAGGACGGTTGGCCGCGGGAGGGCTGGTCAGGGGTAGGACTTGGGGTTTACCACCAATAGGTGGCCCATCTGTGGTGTCTGGGGGAAGACAGCAGAGGAGAAGGGGTGCGACGTCAAGCTACAAGCATGTGGCCACAGGGGACTAGGGAGACGGGACAGGATCCTCTCTGGGGAAGAGACCAGTCGGCACCATGAGAGGTGGGGTCCCCAGCAGGTTGGGGCGACTGCATCAGTGGGGCTGAGCCCCAGACATGGCAGACAATCAGGGTGATGGAGGAGGGAGGCACCACCATGTGGGGGTGAAGCAGGGGCCAAGGGCAGAGAGTTGGGAGTCCTGGGGAGGGTGGGAGCCCTGGAGGCACACAGGCTGGGGGGTGCCAAGAAGAAGGTTGAGGGGAAGACAGACCCCCGAGGGGGGTGGTGGGCTGCAGGGCCCCACCCTGCCCAGGCCAGCCTGCTCGGTGTATAGGAAGAACCGTCTAGACGTAGAGGCCACACTGCATGTGTGCCATCTGGCCACCTGGGGAGGGAGGCCGGGGCTGCAGGACATTGCCAGCCGCACCTGGAGTGTCCTTCCCCACTCTGGCAGCTGTGGGGTCTCGGTAGAGGGGCATGCGTGGCTGCCCAGCCTTCTAGAAGGGAGGGATGCCCATGGCTGGAAAGAAGGTGACTCGGCGAAAAGTATCTGGCCGACTAGGGCCATCCCAGCAGGAGAGTGTGGGAGCCCTGCTCGTGGCAGGAGGCTGGTGCCCCGTATGGAGGAGGGGCCCTGAAGACCTGGATGCCCCAGGAAGGGTGTGGGGGGCACAGGGGAGGGTAGGACTGTGGGACAGACTCCACAAAGCGGAAATCGCCGCTGACAGGGCAGCCACTGAAATTCGCGAAGGAGGAGAGGCTCAAGGAGTCTTGTCTGACGTGAGCCTGGTCCAGACTTCAGCAGTCCTCCCTAAACTGTGAGCTTCTCAGGGCAGGGTATTAACGGGAGAAGGGCCTCGAAAAACTAACCTCCCCGACCCCCATGGCCGTCATCAGGAGTGTCTGCTCCAAGCACCGGCAGGCCTGGAAAAGGGAGGCCTCTGCCTCGTAGAGCGGGTTTGCTAGTGCACCTCCTGGGGACCTCTCCCCAGCTCATTTCCTGAAGCCCCATGCCTGCCTGAGTCCCACCCCCGGCTGGCCTTTCCTTCACACCCAGTCCTGGCCCTTCCAAGACCCTGCGTGGGGTCCCCTCTCCCAGCTGAGTAGGGAAGGTGTCTGGCACCACATGTTCTGCAGAAGCTGCCAGGCTCTTCAGGGACCAAGACGTGGGACTAAGGGATGCTCTCCCCACGAGACTGCCACACTGCCGCCCACAGCCCTGCTTCCCCTCCTGAGCCACTGAGTCCAGCAATGGCAGGGCCTAGGTGTCTGGGTTCTTACGTGAACGTCCCACCTGGAGATGGGTGAGCCTTTGAAATGGGAAGCAGTTTCCTAGAGCCAGTGTGCCCACTGTTCTTGTGGCTCGCCAGGGCCGAGGTCTAGAGGGTACAAGATGTGTTCGTACAGCCACCTGTGGCCCATCTTTCTGCTGGGGCCTGGCATCTTCCGGCCTGCTCTGGGGGGCTTGTCCTCATCAGGGAGTATGGGTGTCCTGGCCCAGCAAATGTCCGCCCCCAGATGTGTCCTTGAGCACCTGGTTGTGTCCGATGCTCAGCACGGAGTTGGGATCATGAGGCCATTGTCTGCTGGCGTTGCCTATCTTCAGGTCCTGTGGGTGCCCCGTGTTTCTGGGGGGCCTGGGCCTGGCGTGCTGGCTGCCCCCCCGAAGGCAACTGGAGAGGCTCTCCTCTGGGCTGGAGTGGGGCTGCACCCGGGTCCCATGGAGTGGATGACCACCTCTGAGGCCCCTGCAGTGGGACACACTTGCCCAGGGTCCTGTTTTTACTCACATGTGGAGAGTCCCCCCGGGGATCTGGCACTCAGGGGTTACTGCAGGCAGAGCAGACAGGCCAGCAGGTGGGACCACCTGTGGGAATGGGGCCATCTCAGAGAAAGGCTGATCTCGGCCTTGGATGCGTGGTGGGGAGGGCAGGGACAGGGAGAGAAATGAGCCTTTGCTTGACTGCCAACATTGGGCTCGGTCTCCTGGCCTCAGCCCATCCCTGCTCTTGGAATGTGGCCCTGACTTCGCCACGGATTGTGCCCTGTAACTGAGTGACAAGTTACTTTCCAGGGAAAGTGACCTGCAGCCCTGTCAGCGTGGAGGGAGGAAGGGGCGTGGTCTGGGGGCCCTCACAGCCAGCTTGCTCAGACCTCAGGTGGACTCAGGTGCCAGCTGGGGACAGGGCCGGCCGGGCTGTGAGAGGGGCAGTGCTAGTCATGCATATCTTTTTGCAGGACTGACCAGCTGGGCATGTTCACACACAAGGAGTTCGAGCAGCTGGCCCCCGTGCTGGACGGTTTCAGCCTCATGACCTACGACTACCCCACAGCACAGCAGTGAGTGTGGGCACCAAGGGGCCCAGTGGGTTCCATGACTTGGCACAGATATACATGGCTCCTCTGGGCCCAGACACTGGATGGGCAGCAGGGCAAGGCCTGGTTTGCCACCAGCGTCCTTGGGGCTGCACTGCCGTCAGCTCTCGGTTCCAGGGACACGGGGGGCCTGGTCCCTTTTCCCCTGAAGCCCACAGTTGCCCTTGCACTGGGCAGCCTTCGTATTTCCAGGGCATGTGACAGAGGGCAGAGATGTCTCCTCATGGGAACCCCATCCCGGGGTGTCCATCTCTGGCAGTACAGTGGCCGCTGGCACTGGGCCTGCCTTGTTGCCAAGGAGAAGGTGCTCCTGTGGGTGGGATCGCTGCCTCCAAGGGAGCCTCGGGTGTGGGCAGTGTCACAGTGCTGCCCACTGCTGCCTGTGTCCACCGCAGAGGCCCGGGTCCAGCTAGAAGGCAGCGCGGGAGGCCTGGTGTCCGCCGCCCTCCTTCCCCCTGCGCACAGCCCGCTGTCGCAGCCCGGGGTACCCACGGGACGTGGCAGGAGGCCTCTGGCTGCTGCTGAGACCCCTCCTCCCTTGCCCCCGCAGGCCTGGCCCCAACGCACCGTTGTCCTGGGTCCGAGCCTGTGTCCAGGTCCTGGACCCCAAGTCCAGGTGGCGCAGCAAGATCCTCCTGGGGCTCAACCTCTACGGCACGGACTATGCGGCCTCCAGGGACGCACGCGAGCCCGTCGTCGGGGCCAGGTGAGGCCCCCGCTGTCCCGCGGCTCTGCGCATCTCCCAGGGGTGGTGGCTTAGAGCCACGTCGGGTTGGGGGACACCCCTTGAGGCTCTGCCCCATCTGCAGGTGTGCGGACCGTCCGAGTGGCCAGTGGGGCTGGCCCGGGAAGCCCTTGGTTCCGGCGCACACCCACACCCGCGTGGGGTCGTGTCCCGCCTGCGGGGCCGCTTGTGTCTCTCCCTTTCGGTTCTGCTGGTCGCAGACGCTTTCAGCCTCATTTGGCATTGATTTTTTGGAAGATGCTTTTGCTGAGTGTGTAGTACTAGGCTGTCCTGTCTCCGTCTTCCTGCTGCGACCTGTCCAACGACACGGAGCCCGGCGCGGTTTGGTTCAGGTGTCCCCTTGTATGGTTTCTTTATGTGTTTTGAGCTTGGTTTTCATTGAGCTTTTGGGACCCGTGTGTTTATACTTTCATGAACTTTGGAAAATTTTGGCTAGTTTCTTCAAATGTTTTTTTCTATCCCTTTCTTTCTCTTTTCTTTTTCGGGCCCTCAAATCTGGGTGTCAGGCCAGTCGGCTCGTCCCGCCCGCTGGTTCTCGTGTCTTTTTCTCTCTGGCCCGGTTTTCACTGGTGTTCTGTGCCTGTGTTTCGTGAGCTGTCCCCTCCCCGCCTTTCCCGCTCACCTGTTGTGGGGCTCACGTCCAGAAGTTCGTGTCGGGTGTCCTCCTCCGTGTTTCCTGCTCTTTGCACGTGTGGGCTCGGCTGCGACAGCTGTGCCCTGAGGCAGACCCGCCCTGGGTCGGGCAGCTGGTGGCTCTCGTCCCGAGCTCCTGTCTGGCCGGAGCTCTGCAGACCTGTGCTCCTGGGTTGGACGCCAGACGTTGTGCGTTTTGCCTCATTGGGTGTTGGGTGTTTCTGCGATCCCAAATCTTCACCTTCGTTTGGGGCGTCTGGAAACCACGTGAGCCGGCCGCTCTTCTGGAGCACCTTCCTGTCGGTGGGGATTGGGTTCAGATGCTGTGACCTGGGTGCGCGCCTGTTGCAGCCTGCCGTACTTGTG